>NW_011505475.1:1503-3453 GCF_000495115.2 Populus euphratica | reverse complement strand
TCACTTCATAATGAAATTTCAAACCACACATTATTCAACTTTTACCTTCTTTTCATGACTTAGATTTGGAAAATTCATACTTGCATTTAAGGAAATTTGAGGAGGTTTGTAACACCTATAATGACTCAAATTATAGCATGAATACCATCAGATTAAAGCTTTTTTATTTTTCATTAAAAGATAAAGCTAAAACATGGCTACAAAATTTGAGACCTGGATCCATTCGTGCGTGGGATGAAATGCAACAACAGTTTTTAAAGAAGTTTTTCCCTTCTCATAGAACAAACTATTTTAAAAGTCAAATCACCAATTTCACTCAAAAACCAGGAGAAACATTTTACAAATGTTGGGATAGGTATCGAGACTTGCTTAGTACTCGCCCTCATCATGGTTTTGAAACATGGAGATTGGTTTCACATTTCTATGAAGGGTTAACACCTAAAGATAGGCAAATGGTTGAATTGATGTGCAATGGAACTTTTGAAGATAAAGACCCTAATGAAGCAATGGAGTACTTAATCTTGTTAGCTGAAAATGCTCAAAATTGGGACACCGCGGGGACTTGTGAGGCACCATTGATTGATGAGTTTAAGAACTGAAATTGAAAGGACAAAGAGATGGCCAAACTTAGAAAAGAGATGCTGGTGTAGTTCAAACCAGAATACTGTTTGATCATTAGGTCATATCTGGAGTTGTAGATCTCGGATTTAGGTCTACTTTATATGGATGAAAAGGTAAGACATAAGCCTATAACTTTCATGTGGAGGTCTAGTTTTAAAAGGCTGTTTTCAAGTCAAAATTATAGTAACAACAAAAAAGTCTGAATCTATCCTGCAGCCCGAATATTGTTTAGTGTTTGGCGCATATCTAGAGTTCTAGAAGTCCTAATAACCTCAATTTTTTTTCTAGAAAGCTTAAACAATTTCCTAGAACTTTCAAGTTTTGAAGTGGTTCCAATTCTAATGTTATCAATGATCTTTTGGGCAGACAAAAGAAGATAAGGATTGTCACCAAGTCAAGAGTTGGCCACCCACTCATCAATTAGTCATCAAATCAATAGTTTCAATTTTGGCCTGTAAAAGGAGGCATTTGCCATGCATTTAGGCATCTTGGTTTTCAGATAAAGATCATACTCTTGTTTTCTCTCTTTGTATTTTTGCAATGCTTAAGTTTTATTTTCATTAATATCTTGTTTATGTCTTTCATATCCTTTCCTTAGGTAACTTGAATCTTATTTATGTTCTTATCTTGTTTATTTATGTTTCTTTCTTTTATTATGTTAAGCTAGGTTTATTATGTTAAGGTGAAAAGGTTACACTAATGGTGTAAAAATAAGTATAGTGTAAATTGAACATGGACTTTAATGTTTGATACTAACATGTTTTGTATTTGTTATCTTGTTCACTCTTTAATACTTTGCTTGTTAAATGACTAATTTAGATTTATGTTGTATAACACTTGGTACAACAAATGGTTAGCACTTAGGTGTAGGTCATACCATATGGTATAACCTACACCTAAGCTACGAAAAGAACTTGATCTGTTGTTAACAAAAGTTATAATCATGAATGTCTGATAAGATTTATAAGTATTAGTGTTATTTGAATAAGATAACTAATGTAATCATGTTAACAATTTATAATCTGATTGGAACCTCTTCTGTGTGTGGTTTCCAATTGACTAATAAGAGTTTACACTATACTTGTTTGACATACCATTAGTGGATCCTCTAACCTTGACATTTATTATTATCATTTTTAATCCTTACATTCATCTTCCATCTCAAAGTTCTCATCAACTTCTTCTTCTTCTTCTCTACTACTACCACTACTACTATTATTAGTATTAATATTAGTATTAGTATTAGTATTAGTATTAGTATTAGTATTAGTATTAGTATTAGTATTAGTATTAGTATTAGTATTAGTATTAGTATTAGTATTAGTATTA
>NW_011505475.1:0-1314 GCF_000495115.2 Populus euphratica | reverse complement strand
AAATGACTGATTCTCCGCCAGCACTTTCATTTTCTCATGCCATGACCAATCAGGAAGAAATCGAGAATGAAAAAGGTACAAAAAATGTTGATGAGGATCTTTTATCAAAAGTGATAACAGATTCGACACTCGGCATCACAACAATCGTTGATTACTTTCTTGATGAATCTTTACTTTCTCTTAGTTCAAGGCCTTGCTTTGCTAAAAATATCAATTTTCTTGCTTCAAGATTTTTGCCAACTCATTTGGATACCCAAGACAAAAGAAAGTTTTTGAGCGACGTGCAAAACTTTTATTGGGATGACCTTTACTTATTCAAATATTGTCTTGATCAAATATTTCAAAGATGTGTTCCCGATAATGAGGTAAGTAGCGTCGTTAAATTTTATCACTTTGAGGCATATGAGGATCATTTCTCGTCAAAAAAGACGACTGCAAAAATCTTACAATATGGATTTTATTAGCCCACCATGTTCAAGGATTCATATGTATTCTGCAAAACCTGTGAAAATTATCAAGAGGTGGGATTTATTTCAAAACACAGAGAGTCTTTATATAATCTTCTATTGACTCTTAAGTTTCATTATAGTGGAGATAAGTATCGTGCAATTCATGACTTATGAACCTAAATTCATAAAGAACATGTTTGGCATAGTCTTGGGAATCTGACTAAAAAAAGATCCTATTTGCCAGTTTTTAAGAAAACTAGATGGAAAGCCTATCCCCAACCTATAGAGGGCGTTTAAGTTGTTCTTGGACGTAAAACCAAGTGAAAGTGTTTGTAATAACCCAGCTTTTCAAGCCCCAAACAATAGTAATTTTTTTTATATACTTGACACACATCGTGTTAGTAATTGGCAAATCCCTTTCCTCACATCATCAAGATGCAATCCATACATCAACAACAATCAACATTTCATTTAAAAGTAAATCTTACATAAACATATAATATTATGTTTGCATGATTAGAAGTTCACATTAAAAGCATACATACATAGACATGAGTTTGCATTCCTATCCTACTAATAGTCATCACAAATTTAAACAAAAGG
This sequence comes from Populus euphratica, assembly GCF_000495115.2. Lineage (NCBI taxonomy): Eukaryota > Viridiplantae > Streptophyta > Magnoliopsida > Malpighiales > Salicaceae > Populus > Populus euphratica. Next base: position 262 of record NW_011505475.1, on the reverse strand, counting down.
ATTAAATAAAAGTTATACGTTTAGTACATTAATTCATATAAAATACATCGTGATTTAGGATGCAACTACATGATTCCTTGCAAAAGTAGGTTCCTGTGTATTGAGTTTCCTAGGCATCTTATCGATGTGACATCCCTGATGTAGTACAAAATATTTAAGAGAATGCAATTACTTAATAATAATAATGAAAATTAAATGGTCTGGCAGTTTAATGAAGCATTAACATTATCCCCTGTTTGATGCATGATATTTATAGTTTCTT
>NW_011505488.1:0-3430 GCF_000495115.2 Populus euphratica | reverse complement strand
ATTTGATAATATCAATTGAACCTCGTAAAATAACTATTTTGCCCCTCAATTTGCACTTTTTTAACATGCATTATGAAGGGAGAAAACATCATTATATTGTAATAATTCACAACACAACAAGTCTTAATCCAAAGTAAATTATTGAGCACCTCTAGTTTTTTTATACCTATTTAGTTGATTTGATTAGTTTTTTTAACATAAAAAATAAATATATATGTATTGTATTTTTTCACATCTTCAATGATCGAGAAATTAAGGTTCAAGTTTTATAGTTTAACTAATTCTTTTTCAATATGATATATGTTTTTAGTATTAAGATAACAATATATTGGATTGATTTAAATTAACTTTGGTTAACATGTCAAATCCATAAATCGGGTTATAAGACTATGATGACGCAATAGAAAACAAAATAGAACAAATTATAGAGCCTAATTTTCAATTAACTCAATGTTGAAAGATGAAATTGAAAAAAAAATCAATTAAAAAAAGGACATGAAAAGGCGACCCAAGTTAACCTGTAAAACCAGTTATTTGGATCATAAGATTGAAATAATATTATAAAAATAAATTACAAAAATTAATTCTCAATTAGTCTAATATTAAAGGATGAGGCTAAAAAAAATTAATTAAAAAACATAAGAAATGATCCAAATCAATTCGCTAAACACATGACTTAAGTTATGAGATTAGGATAACCTCATATAAAGAAATTTTTTTAAAAAAAAAACCTAACTTAACCCAAATTAACTTGCTAAAGAAAATAAAAAAAATTATAAAACTTAATTCCTAATCAATCATATCAGATCCAATACTGAATAATAGAATTTATAAAAAATTTAATTAGAAAAATAATATAAAAAAATTAGTCAAGTTCATATAGGCTAACTTGTTGGACACTACTTTGGGGTAATGAAATCAAGATAACCTCATAAAAATCAAACCAAAATTAATCATGAAGTCTAATTCTCAATAAATTGAGAAAAAAAGTCAATTATATCAACTAAATTAACCTGTCAAATCCGTAATCCAGGTCATGAAATTGAAAAAACATAATAAAAAGTAAATACAGCATAGAAGGACATGAGACAGACATAACATCTTAGAAAAAATTAAAAAAATAACCTAATTTAACCGAAGTTAAAATACCAAAACTCGCAACCCTAATTATGAGACCAAGATACCCCCATATAAAATAAATCAAAATAAATTATGAAGCTCAATTATAAACCGATCCAATATTAAATTATAAAATTGAAAAAAAAACTCAGTTAAAAAAACAAAATAACATAATAAAATACAAATAAAACAAACCATAAAGCCTAACCCCTAATTAACTCAATATTAAATAATGAAATGAGGGGGAATTAGATAAGAAAAAAACCCTAGTCAATCAGGTTTAGATAAGAAAAAAAACCCTAGTTAATTGAGTTATCCTGTCAAACTCACAAGTCGTAATATAAGAGTGGGATAACCTAATAAAAAATTTAATATTAAAGGATAAAATTAAAAAAAATATTGATTTAAATTTTTTTAAAAAAATGGCAAATGTTTTTTCTGGGACACACCAAACACATGTGGGGAAAGACATTATTCATTACTACAATACTTTCCCCGTGTTTTAGTGTATTGTTAGCTAGATCATTGATCCACGCTATGTTGAGGGTCCGATGATTAGTACTTAAAAGTGCATTTTCATTAAGGTTTTATATTATCATTTTGCACTTGAAATATCAATAACTCCTTAACTAAAGCATGTTTTATAATAATATATCTAATAATATAAAATACCTTTAATTTATGATAAATATTCATTTTAAATGCAGGCCTATCACATAAATGAAAGGATTGATTGATGAATTTAAGAATTGAAATTGAAAGGATAAAGAGATGGTCAAACTTAGAAAAGAGATGTCAGTGCAATCCAAACTGGAATACTGTTCGGTAATTGGGTCATATCTGGAGCTATAGTTATCAGATTTAGGTCTACTTTATATGGATGGAAAGGTAAGATATAGGCCTACAACTTTCATATGGAGCCCAAGATCTAAAAATGTCATTTTCAAGCCCAAATTATTGCAACAACAAAGAAGCCCGAATCTATCCTCGAGCCCGAGCACTGTTCAGTATTTTGGCCATATCTGGAGTTCTAGAAGTCCAAATGAGCTGAATTTTTTACACAAGAAATCTGAGATAATTGCATACAACTTTCATGTGTTCGAGTGGCTCTAATTTTGACGTTATCAATGACGTTTTGGGCAGACAAGAGAAGATAAGGATTGTCACCAAGTCAAGAGTTGGCCACCCACTCATCAATTAGTCATCAAATCAATAGTTCCCAATTTTGACCTATAAAAGGAGGCATTTGCCATGCATTTAGGTATCTTGGTCTCCAGATCAAAATCATGCTCTTGCTTTCTTTCTTTGTATTTTTTGTAATGTTTATGCTTTGCTTTTATTAATATCAAGTTTATGTCTTTCATTTCCTTTCATTTACTTAGTTAACTTTCATCTTATTTATGTTCTTATTTTGTTTATTTATTTTTCTTTCTTTTATTATGTCTAGCTAAGTTTATTATGTCAAGGTGAAAAGGTTACACTAATGGTGCAGGAATAAGTATAGTGTAAACTTAATATGGATTTTAATGTTTGATACTAACATGTTTTGTATTTGTTATCTTGTTCACTCTTTAATACTTTGGTTGTTAAATGACTAATCTTGATTTATGTTGTATAACACTTGGTACAACAAATGCTTGGCACTTTCATAGCCCATACTGTATGGTATAACCGACACCTGAGCTATGAAAGGAACTTGATTTGTTGTTAACATAAGTTATAATCATGAATGCTTGACGAGATTTACAAGTATTAGCATTAATCGAATAAGATGACTAATGTAATCATGTTAACGATCTATAATCTAATTGGAACCTCCTTTGTGTGTGGTTTCCAATTGAATAATAAGAGTTTATACTATACTTGTTTGACATACCATTAGTGGATCCTCTAACCTTGACATTTATTGTTATCGTTGTTAAATCTTTATGTTAATATTCCATCTCAAAGTTCTCATTTTTTTGTTCTTCTTCTTCTTTTTCTTTATTATTATTATTATTGTTGTTGTTGTTATTATTATTACTACTACTACTACTACTATTATTGTTGTTGTTGTTGTTGTTGTTGATGATGTTATTGTTATTGTTATTGTATTATTATTTATAATTTGTACAATTAACCTCCCTATGGTTCGACCCCGGTCTTGCCGGGTTATTTATTACTTTGACACTTCTACACTTGGGAGAAGATATCAATCTTTTAGTTGTGTCATCCGATCAATTTTTTTTAAAACATAAAAAAAATATTCAAGTGTTGATAGAGTTTTCTTTCTTGGAAAAAATAAATTTTAAATTGTGTGAAAGTTGACCCG
>NW_011505493.1:0-3412 GCF_000495115.2 Populus euphratica | reverse complement strand
TTTATTTGTTGAATCATTATAACATCTTCTTATTATTAATATTTTTAAATATTTTTTTAATATAAACAATTAAATAATCATAAATTATTTATTTCAATTAACCAACACATAATCATAAATTATTTATGATATTAATTTTTCATAATTTTTTTTCAAATTACATTTAAATTTTACTTCAACTAAACAATATAATTAAATCTATTTCAATCTTTATATTCCAAGGGTTCTTATTTCCCCAATTAAATAACCGACTTAACTTTCACCATAAACATTTAAATTTTCTTCTTCAATTATATTTTATTTAGCATCATTTATATCTTATTCTATACTAAAAATATTATATTTTCACAATATCATGTTTTTTTATTTTGACATCTAAAAAATCTAATTCAAAATTTAATAATTTTGTATAAATTTTCTTAATCTTTACTTAAATTTATACACTCGAGATTATAACATCAACGATAATAAAACTTTGAATATTGATCAATTAAAATTTTTTAAGTCTCTTTTTTTTTCTTTCTAATGTCATGTGTTTTTTCTTTTTATTTCCTTTTCCTTACTTGATTTTGTGAATGATTCTTTAGTTAGATGTGTTTAATACTCATTCCCTTATCTATCCTATATTAAATCTGGATCACTCTCCATTCTAAAGTTTTAGTGAAGAAACTATCAATTTTTTTTCTCTTCTAATTTTTTTCAGCATTAGCTAACAATTTAAAAAGAAAAAAGAAATTGAATTTTTAATTTTCCCAATTTATTTATAAAAATACTATTAACGAGCCTATATGTTATTTTTAATTCAACTGTTGATATCTTTACATGGCTTTTCCAAACTTAAATTACCTTAAAATATTAACCTAAGATAGAGTAATGCATTAAGAGATTCCTTATGAGATTTCAACCAGATTTAACAATCGAATGAAAAGTTATACTTAATAGTATAAAATTAGTCAATAGGTGATTTTACATCAAAATCTATATTTTATTAAATAATCATTGCTAGAACCATATCAGTTATTTTACCAAGTCTTTAAAATCTTTTTTTATTTCAAAATATATTTATTTTTCATTTTCATCATTTGTTTTATTTATAGATTTACTATAGTTTCATGGTAATATTATCAATTATTAATTGGGGTTCAGACCAATAATTTTTTGCACAATTCTTTCTTAACTTTTATTTCTTATTTTTGTTATAATTCCTTGGAATTATTTTTTATTTTCAAAACACATCTAATTTAATTTTTTTTAATTCTTTTATTTGTCGAAACCTATTACTAATTTCAGCAAAATATATACTTCATTTGATTTTTTTAGATAATGTGAACTAGTGCCCCCATGAACCGGATATGTCCATGTTTATGATTGTTATGTTTATAGAATATGACTGCTAACTTTTTTTTTAAAAAAAATTATTGGTTACTCAGTTTGTTTATTTGAAAGGAGTTAGATAAAAGCAAAACCAAATATAGAATAGTTCAAACACTTGATATTTTATTTGTAAAGTGTTTGAGAGTGTGATAACAGTTTTCTTTTTAAAATAATTTTTACTAAAAAATATATTAAAATAATACTTTTTTATTTTTTTAAAAATTATCTTTGATATCAATATATAAAAATAATTTTAAAATGAAAAATAATTTTAAATAAAAAATAATCAAATTGTTTAGAAACGCCATTTGGAACACAATTCCAAATGGCCTTTAATTGCAATCAATGCTAATTAATAAAATAAAAGGTTATGAAAGATTCTATTGTCTAGTATACAAAGGACAAAGCAAATTTGGTTACCCCAATCAAAATAATCCCAAACAACTTCATAAAATATAAATTTAGTGCTTTAGATTGTGGTAATAATTATTTTTTAAATGTTTTTCACTTGAAAATGCATCAAAATAATATATTTTTTATTTTTTAAAATTTATTTTTTATATTAATACATTAAAATAATCCAAAATCATAAAAAAAAAATTGATGAGAGAAAAACTCAAAAAATTTTAAATGCACTTTTTGAACATAAAAATAAACACATTCAAAACAAAGAAATCCAACATCCTTTTGTAAGCTCTATAGGTAAGATCTTATCAATTTTGTATAAATGTAATCAAGATGATCTTCTTTATCATTAATAAATATATCAACATAAAATTATTGATACAATAATTCAATTCTAACGAGAGTACTTTTTCCTTACTCCTTTCTATTAATGAGATAAGCATAAAAAGCTTTCATCAAAATTCTTTGTTGTTTTTATAGGTGGTTGTTATTTTTGGTTAGCTAATGCAATGTTGATGTAAAAGTCATCCTGACTATAAAGAAAAGATAATGGATAATGCAAAATCATAAACTTTGTATAAAATTCATGGACTTTTTAAAGAGTCCTCAAGTATATGTCAATGATGATGTCTTCGTAAAATTAAAAATCACTAATATCTCTAATGACCAAAACATTAATTTCTTTAAAAAAATGGATCATTATATTGTCTTTAAGGGATTATTTCTCTTACCAACCAAGCAAAGTCTGAAGTTGAAATTGTTAGATTTGTTAAGTCTTTGTTTAACGTGTTAAAACAACTTAACTATTTTATTATTAGAACCAAACATGGTCATAAACCCACAAACAAAAACTTCAATTAAGGTCGACAAATTTTTTTTCTGGATTAATGGCTCAAGCTAGTTATAAATTTCATTCTCAATGTTGCAAAACGAACTCATAACATGGTGGTAATAACCATTAATCTTAAAGGCATTTGTTTCAGGTTGAGCATTAATAAAATGATCAATTTTAGCCCGCATTGATAAATTTAAATAAATTATAAAGTTCAATTATTAATAAACTTAATTCTGAATGATAAATAAGAAAAAAAAATTCAATTAAAAAAAAAAGACAAGCTCAAGTCAACCTTGGTAAACTTGACAAATCCGTGTTCCGGATCATAAAAGCGGGATAACCTCATAAAAAGAAAATTAAAAAAAAATTATGAAGCTCAATTCCTAAATTAACACAGTGTTAAAAAGACAATTTTTTTAAAAGAAAATCCATAGAAAAAAATGATAAAAATTACAACTTAGTCAAGAGATTAGGATAACTTCATAGAAAGTAAAGAGACAAAAAATTACACAACTCATTTCTTAACTAACCACATGTTTAAGGATGAAATTAAAAAAAAAATTAAAAAGCACTCAAAAAAATAACTCAAGTCAACTCGAAGTCATCCTTTCAAATTTATAATCCTAGTCATGAGACCATAACTACCAAATAAAAAGCAAATTGAAAAAAAAAATTACAAAGATTAGCACTTAACTAGTTCAATATTGAAGGATAAAATTTAAAAAAATTATTTAAAAAATACTAAAAAAATGATAATTAAAAAAAATAAAAACCAAAATTCACATAAAAAAATTAACA
>NW_011505487.1:0-3431 GCF_000495115.2 Populus euphratica | reverse complement strand
TTGTTGTACCAAGTGTTATACAACATAAATCAAGATTAATCATTTAACAAGTAAAGTATTAAAGAGTGAACAAGATAACAAATACAAAACATGTTAGTATAAAACATTAAAGTCCATATTAAGTTTACACTGTACTTATTCTTACACCATTAGTGTAACCTTTTCACCTTGACATAATTAACTTAGCTAGACATAATGAAAGAAAGAAAAATAGATAAACAAAATAAGAACATAAATAAGATAAAAGTTAACTAAGTAAAGGAAAGGAAATGAAAGGTATAAACTTGATATTAATGAAAGCAAAGCATAAACATTACAAAAAATACAAAGAGAGAAAGGAAGAGCATGATCTTGATCTGGAAACCAAGATGCCTAAATGCATGGCAAATACCTCCTTTTATAGGCCAAAATTGGGAACTATTGATTTGATGACTTATTGATGAGTGGGTGGCCAACTCTTGACTTGGTGACAATCCTTATCTTCTCTTGTCCGCCCAAAACGTCATTGATAACATCAAAATTGGAACCACTTGAAAACATGAAAGTTGTAGCCAATTGTCTCAGCTGTCTTGTAAACAATTCAGCTCATTTGGACTTCTAGAACTCCAGATATGGCCAAAATACCAAACAGTGCTCGGGCTGGAGGACATATTCGGGCTTCTTTGTTGTTGCTACAATTTGGACTTGAAAATGGCCTTTCTAGATCTTGGGCTCCATATGAAAGTTGTAGGCCTATGTCTTACCTTTCCATCCATATAAAGTGGACCTAAATCTGAGATCTACAACTCCAGATATGATCCAATTACCAAATAGTGTTCCGGTATGGACTGCACCGACATCTCTTTTCAGAGTTTAGCCATCTCTTTGTCCTTTCAATTTCAATTCTTAAATTCATCAATCAATCCTTTCATTTATGTGATAGGCATGCATTAAAAATAGATATTTACCACAAATTATAGGTATTTGATATTATTAGATACATTATTATAAAACATGTTTTATTTAAGGAGTTATTGATACTTCAAGTGCAAAATGATGATATAAAACCTTGATAAAAATGCACTTTTAAGTACTAATCACCTGCACTTGGGAGAAGACATCAATCTTTTAGTCATGTCAAGTTTTTGATGCCATTGCCGGGGAGGTATGTTCTTGTAGAAATTATAGTAGTTATTTTATTTGCCCCTTTCACTTGTATATAACTTTGTATATCTTCTCTTGTTTCTTCTTCTTTTGTTTTCTTCTTCCTTTTATTCTATTCCTACACGTGCATGAGAGTGTGGTCACGTACATCAAGTGGTAGACTTTGTAGGGTATCCTCATCATTTTCAGAAAATATGGCCGAAGAAGATAATCAATCACTTTATAATGGAATAATGAGAATAACCGTGTTAGAACACTTAGAGACCACATGAATCCCACAAGAACAAGTGCACCATCATGCATAGTTTTTCCTCCTGATGCATCTGATTTTAATTTTATCATGCATAGTTTTTCCTCCTGATGCATCTCATTTTAATTTTAAACCAGGTATTATTCAACTTTTACCTTCTTTTCATGGTTTAGAATTGGAAAATCCATACTTGCATTTAAGGGAATTTGAGGAGGTCTGCAACACATATAATAATTTAAATTGTAGCATGAACACCATCAGATTAAAGCTTTTTCCTTTTTCATTAAAAGATAAAGCTAAAACACGGCTATAAAATTTGAGAACACGATCCATTCGTGCTTACATCAGATTAAAGCTTTTTTCTTTTTCATTAAAAGATAAAGCTAAAACATGGCTACAAAATTTAAGACCAGGATCCATTCGTGCTTGGGATGAAATGCAACAACAGTTTTTGAAGAAGTTTTTCCCATCTCATAGAACAAACTCTTTCAAGAGACAAATCACCACTTTCACTCAAAAACCAGGAGAAACATTTTACCAATGTTGGGATAGGTATCGAGACTTGCTTAGTACTTGCCCTCATCATGGTTTTGAAACATGGAGATTGGTTTCACATTTCTATGAAGGGTTAACACCTAAAGATAGGCAAATGGTTGAATTGATGTGCAATGGAACTTTTGAAGATAAAGACCCTGATGAAGCAATGGAGTACTTAGACTTGTTAGCTGAAAATGCTCAAAATTAGGACACCGCGGGTACTTATAAGAAGACCCTGATGAAGCAATGGAGTACTTAGACTTGTTAGCTGAAAATGCTCAAAATTGGGACACCGCGGGTACTTATGAGGCACCGAGTAAAACTCAACCTCATACATCTAGTGGAGGTATGTACAACCTTAGGGAAGATCATGACCTTCAAGCCAAGTTTGCATCTTTAGCTAGAAAAGTCGAGGCACTAGAATTGAAAAAGATTGGTCAATTAAAATATGTTGAAAACATTGTGTGTCAAATATGTGAAACAAATGAACACTCAACGAATAACTGTCCAACCTTGTCTTCTTTTAGGGAATGTCTCCATGAACAAGCTCATGCTTTAAACAGTTTCCAAAGGACCAACCACAAGCCATACTCCCAAACATATAATCCTGGTTGGAGAAATCACCCAAATTTCTGTTGGAAGAGTGACAATGCACAAACTTCACCACCATAGTTTCAAGCACACCATAATTTTCAAAATTGTCATGGATATGCACCTCCTTATGCTCCACCTTCTACAAGAAATTTTGAGGAAACTTTGTAAGCATTCATTGAAAAGCAAGAGATAATCAACACTCAACTTGCTCAAAGCATAACAGATTTTAAAGATACTCTTACAAAATTCACATCTGCTCTCAGTTTTCAAGAGAAAGGTAAGTTTCCATCTCAACCACAACAAAATCCCAAGGGGCAATACAACACAAATGCAAGTAGTCCTGGAAGTCAACACATGGATCAAGTCAAATCAGTCATCACTCTTCGTAGTGGTAAGGTTATTCAAAAACCAATTCTTGAACCTTGTGAGAAAGATGACGAGTCAATCTCTAAGGGTAAGGAAGGGGTTGAATCTGAACATTGCAAAGAAAAGACTAATTCCTCGCCAGCACTTTCATTTTCTCATGCCATGACCAATCAGGAAGAAATCGATGATGAAAACGGCACCGAAAATGTTGATGCGGCTCCGCCAGCACTTCCATTTTCTCATGCCATGACCAATCAGGAAGAAATCGAGGATGAAAAAGGCACCGAAAAGGTTGATGCGGATCTTTTATCAAAAGTGACAACAGATTCGACACCCGACATCACACCAATCGATGATTACTTTCCTGATGAATCTCTACTTTCTCTTAGTTCAATGCCTTGGTTTGCTAAAAATATCAATTTTCTTGCTTCAGGATTTTTTCTAGCTCACTCGAGTACTGAAGATAAAAGAAACTTTTTGAGCAACGTGCAAAACTTTTATTGGGATGACCCTTACCTTTTCAATTATTGTCCTGATCAAA
>NW_011505485.1:0-3433 GCF_000495115.2 Populus euphratica | reverse complement strand
AAGAAAGTTGTAAGCTTGTTATATCATTATATGATTTGGAACGAGCACCTAAAAAATGAAGTTAAAATTTTGATAATGTTATTCTGTCTAATGAGTTAAAAATCAATGAATTTGATAAATAAATTTATAAAAAAAAAAACACAAATAAAAGGTATATCATTATATATTTTTATATAGAAGATATTTTTTATTTTAGACATTAATGATAACATGATCTAAGTCTACTATGAAAATATTAACTAATAAGTTTAACATGAAATGTTTGGGTGTTACAAATGTCATAATAGAAATGAACATTGCTAGGAAATCTGATGAATTGACATTGTTTCAATCTTACTATATGGTGAAAATTCTCGATAAATTTTATAAAGGTGAAAATAGAATTGTCAAAACACTAATGAATATAAGTATTTATCTATCAAAAAATAATATCTATCTATCCAAAAATAAAGGTAAGGTAATAGGTTAATTGAAATAATCTTGATGTTTGCTATGATTTGCTCAAGACCTCATATTGCATACTTGGTTAGCAATTTGAACAGATTTATCAATAACTTAATTTTAGAAAATTGAAAAGCAATTAAAAGTGTACTCAAATATCTAAAGTGCACCTTTGACTATGAGTTACACTATAATAGTTACCCGACAACATTTAAAAGGCTAAATGATACTAATTAGATGTTTGACACTAAGGATTCGAAATTAACGAATATGTCTTCACATTTGATGGAATTGTTATATCATAAAAATCCTCTAAACAAGCATGTATTGTAAGATTCACAATGAGATCGAAGTTCATTGCTCTTGATAAAGTTGGAAAGGAAGTCAAGTGGCTTTGAAATTTCTTTAAGGATATTCCATATTGATCAAAATCAGTCTCAACAATTTGTGTCCTTTGTAACAATTAGTTTAGAATTGAAAAGGTACAAAGTAGTATGTATAACACTAAGTCTATACATATACATCATAGAAATAATATTATTAAATACTTGCTCTAAAATAAAATTATTTTTCGTTGATTATGTAAAGTAAAAAAAATATTATAGACCCGCTAATCAAATGTTTATCTAGAGAGTTTATACATAGTTTATCGGAGGGGTGACCTTCAAGCATAGTTTTAAAACCCGGCCCGACCCGGCGGGTTGACCCGGGACCCGGCCGACACGAAATGGTTTTTATTTCTTGAGATACTAAGTGATGGATATCAAAATAATTTTAATGAAATATCACTTATATAAGTGAAAAATATGGTTATTTATTTAAGAATTTTGAAAAAAAGTGAACTCTATAAAGCAATCATTAATTCAAGAGTTATTCAATGCTAAAATAAACATAATAGTCAAAATCAAAAGAAATCTTATGTGGAGAACTATATGAATATTATTGTCTTGGTTTATATAAAAGGTTGAATAACTTAAAATATCATGTTCACTAGTTAGTCAAGAAAATCTAATCATATTTCACTAAGTAATGTTTAAAGCCAAAAGTTATCTATCTTGATATAGTAATTCACCAAATCAATATCTCTTTATGAATCTTCAAGTAATTTTTAAACTAGTCACATAATTTCCATGCATACAAATAATTGTTAGAAATTTTTCTTAAAACATGTTTAATAGACACCTTTTAGATCTAATTAAAAGTTGGTTCTATGTATTTATTTTTTTTTGTTGGTGAAACTTCATTGAAATTTAATCTTCAACATAATCTCTTTAATGAGAAGCATTAAAATAATTTAAATAAATTATGGATAGATAAATTAACAGATCTCACAAAATCAAAATCATTGGTTGACATGTTTTGGAGAAACTCAAAACCTTTTAAAAAACTCATATTTCATATAGGAAAAAAACAAGCTTTACTAATTGTTTTATATAATGGGAATGTGGAAAGTTAAAATTGTACTCAAATGACACCCAAGCATTTAAAAAAAGAAGATTCTAATTAAAGTGAGTTTGAAGATTAAACCTTCATGTGCATGGCCTAGCTTGGCTATGCTTGGGCTAGCTAGCTTGGTCTTAAGTTTGGGTTTACTATAAAATAATTTTATAGGCTATAAAAGATTATTTTTTTCATCTTAGTTTGGGTTTTGGGTTTATTCCAATTAGAGTTATTATTTCTTGTTTATTATCTTATACGGATAATGAATTATGTCCCATCAATTTCTTCAGTTTTTTCTAGAATTGACTCTTTATAACTTGCATAATTTTTAAAAAATATTTTCTAGCTCTTTAAAAGCAAAACTATTAGGTTTAATTCAGGTTTTATGATAGGTAATCAAGTTTGATAATAATAAAAAATTACTCTTATATTTATTAGAATTAATTCTTGTTAGTTTTGATTTCAAAAATTGATTATAAAAAGGAGCTACAGGAAAAGTTTTCTACACTAGTTTTTTATTTTTTGTTTTATAACCCTATCTCATCTTAGTTTTTAGTCTTTTCTTCTTAGTTTTGTGCTCTGTTTTTCCTCCTAATATAGAGGTTAGGTTTGACTTTGTTGAGAGATACTTGATCCTCATCAAAATCAAATCTAAGCTTATTATCTTTGATTTGTGGATTTTATTTAGAAATACATTTAAATAAGATTGTGTTGTTAGAATTTTACAAAACTTATTGCAAGCACTCTAATTACTCTAAATAAAGAGAAATTAAGCTTGTTATTATCAAGGATTTATCATTGACTACAACAAAAGTTTTATTATTTTAAAGTGTCTTAACAAGTAAATATTATTTTTTATTTTAGTTTAAACATAGATATTTTATATGATTAGTATGCATGATAGGATTGTAATTAAATCTCTGATGCTGCTTTAGATACATGTTTAGTATGCATGCTAATATTTTATATGTTTATAGTTTTTGATTGTGTGTTTTCCATAATATATATTATTTATAAGCTTACAATCTAAATTTATAAATTTATATGTTCTCAAGAATTTCTTTTACTTGGACATAATTTAATTTAATTTAATTTAATTAGAATGCTCATGTTGTGAGAAACCAATCAATCCAGGCAGACTAATATTTTTTTGACAACAATCTTCAGGGACCAAAACTGAAACTTCTGCTCATACCGCTCCTAATACTAAAAGGGGCTCCAGGAAAAAGCCACAATATTATGTGATGGACGGAAAGAACTATAGTTACAAGGTTGTAGGTTCGGTCCGGGTGGCAAATGCCAACGAAGCTTCTTTAATTAATTAAGTGTAGGAAGAACTAATTTATGGTCTTGGACGCGGTGGTAATGTTCCCCTAGGTGCATCTTTGAAGTTGATTGAGTATCATGAACAAGATCGGGATCAGTCTGATGAACCTGAAACAGAATGAAGAGGGAATACTGGGAATTCCAGGGGAAGGAAGGGAGGAGGAGGAGGCTGAGGGAGTCAAATGAAAACCAAGACAACCAGTTTGATGGCTCTGAGATTCAGGGA
>NW_011505484.1:0-3437 GCF_000495115.2 Populus euphratica | reverse complement strand
AGTCTATACCTTCATGTGTTCAACTACCAAAACCTGATTTGAAGTCACTACCATTCAATCTCAAATACTTATTTTTGGGAGAAAATGAAACTTTTCCGGTAATAATTTCTTCGAAACTTAATGCACATCAAGAAGGTAAGTTATTAAAAACTCTAAAAATACACAAAAATGCATTAGGATAGACCATAGCTGACATAAAAGGAATTAGTCCTTTGATTTGCACACATAAGATTTATTTAGAGGAAAATGTTAAACCCTTTAGAGAAATGCAACGAAGGCTGAATCCTAATATGAAAGAAGTAGTGAGGAATGAAGTCATTAAGCTTCTAGATAATGGAATCATTTATCCTATTTCTGATAGCAAATGGGTAAGTCTTACCCAAGTTGTACCCAAGAAGTCTAGAGTCACTGTGATAACAAATGAGAAAAATGAGTTAATTCCAACTAGGACTGCTACTAGTTGGCGCATGTGCATTAACTATAGGAAACTTAATTCAATGACTAGAAAAGATCATTTCCCCTTACCTTTCATGGATCAAATCCTAGAAAGAGTTGCAGGTCATGAATTTTATTGTTTTCTAGATGGCTATTCAGGTTATAATCAAATTGAAATTGCATTGGAAAATCAAGAGAAGACCACTTTCATATGTCCATTTGGTACTTTTGCATATCGAAGGATGCCTTTTGGATTATGTAATGCACCAGTCACGTTTCAAAGATGCATGCTTAGCATATTCAGTGATATGGTTGAACGTTTTCTTGAAATTTTTATGGATGATTTTTCTGTTTTTAGCGATTCATTTGATGATTGTTTGACTAACTTAGAAAAGGTTTTAACCAGGTGTGAAGAGAAGAATCTTGTGCTGAATTGGAAAAAATGTTATTTTATGGTAACAAACGGCATTGTACTTGGTTACATTGTTTCATCGAAAGGAATTGAGGTTGACAAATCTAAAATTGAATTAATTGCCAACTTGCCAACACCAAAATCTGTTAAAGATGTTAGATCATTCTTAGGACATACTGGTTTTTATAGAAGGTTCATCAAAGATTTTAGTGTTATATCTAAGCCATTGTGTAACCTTCTAACAAAGGAAAATGTTTTTGAATGGACTGAATAATGTGAAAAAGCCTTTGTTAAACTTAAAAACTTGCTTACTTCTGCTCCTGTCATTCAACCTCCTGATTGGTCATTACCTTTTGAAATAATGTGTGACGCTAGTAATTATGCCGTGAGTGCTGTTTAGGGACAAAGAAAAGATAAGAAACCTTATGTGATTCACTATACAAGTGAAACTTTAAATAGTACTCAAATGAATTACACCATCACTGAAAAAGAATTACTTACAGTAGTATTTGCATATGAAAAATTTAGGTCTTATCTTGTCGGCTCACCTGTTGTTGTTTTTAGTGATCATGCAGCTTTGAAATATCTTCTTTCAAAAAAGGATTCTAAGGCTAGACTGGTATGATGGATTTTGTTACTTCAAGAATTTGATATCACAATCAAAGACAAGAAAGGCACCAAAAATATTGTCGCAGATCATTTGTCAAGATTGACAACAGATTCGAGATCTGACATCACACTAATCGATGACTACTTTCCTGATGAATCCTTATTTTCTGTCTCTACAATACCATAGTTTTCTAATATTGTTAATTTTCTTGTTTTAGGACATTTATCAACTCATTAGAGTACCCAAGACAAAAGAAGGTTCTTGAACGAAGTGAAGAACTTTTATTGGGATGACCCTTATTTATTCAAATATTATCCTGATCAAATATTTCGAAAATACATTCCCGACAATAAGGTAAGTAGTGTCATTAAATTTTTTCATTCTGAAGCATGTGGGGGTCATTTCTCATCAAGAAAGACAATTGCAAAAATCTTACAAAGTGGATTTTACTAGCCCACCATGTTCAAGGACTCATACGCATTCTGTAAGACTTGTGAAAATTATCAAAAGTTGGGATCTATTTCAAAACATCACATGATGCCTTTAAATCTTATTCTTGTCATAGAGATCTTTGATTGTTGGGGTATAAATTTCATGGGTCCATTTCCTCCATCATTTGGTTTCTTGTACATATTAGTCGCAGTAGATTATGTTTCAAAATAGATAGAGGCAATTCCAAGTCGAAACGATGATCACAAAACAATGATAAAGTTTTTGAAAGAAAATATTTTAAGTTCATTTGGAATCCCTAGAGCCATGATAAGTGATGGTGGAACACATTTCTGCAACAAGTCATTTGAGTCTTTAATGAGGAAATATGAAATCATACATAAAGTTATCACCCCTTATCACCCCTAGACAAGTGGATAAGTAGAACTTGCTAATAGGGAGATCAAACAGATCTTGGAAAAAATAGTGAACCCTAATAGGAAAGACTGCTCTTTAAGACTTAATGATGCACTTTGGGCTTATCGAACGACTTATAAAACATCATTAGGTATGTCACCTTATAGACTAGTCTATGGAAAACCTTGTCACTTGCCTGTGGAACTTGAACATAAAGCATATTGGGCTATTAAAGCTTTCAATTCAAATCTTGATGATGCTAGTTAGTTGCAGAAATTACAAATAAATGAGCTTGCGAAAATTACAAATAAATGAGCTTGAGGAAATAAGAAATGATGCATATAAAAATGCAAGAATTCATAAAGCAAGAATCAAAGAATTTCATGATAAGAAAATACTAAGAAAAACATTCGATGTTGGTCAAAAAGTCTTGCTTTATAATTCTTGACTCCATTTATTTCCTAGAAAACTAAGATCAAGATGGAGTGATCCTTTTATTGTGAAACATGTGTGTCTATATGGGGCCTGTGATATCGAGAATCCAAAGAATGGTAATGTTTTCAAGGTAAATGGACATCGTTTGAAAGCTTACTTTAACAACTTTTCAATTGAAAATGACTCTATTGAATTGGGTGATCCTTTATATAAAGATTGATATTTTTTTTCTTCTCTCTCACATTGATTTTGTGTTTTCTTTTGGTGTGACCTTTGTTTTGCTAGTTTTTTTTTTCCACCCCAGTCAAATGGCGGATAACGGTACTCCGTAACTCCAGTCGATTCTTTCAATTTTCCATAATAACTGATATCTGTGTATATATTTATTCAATTCTTTGCTCTTTCTCCCTTCACTACATCTCTTCTTATTTGAAAATGGACACCACTCTTGAAAAATTGAAAAAGTATTTTCCTGCTCTGCCTCAGAATGCGATTACAAAAATTTATTGTGCTAGATGTGCAAGATTGAGATTGTTAATGAACCATGGAATTCCTGAAGATATTCGTTGGCTAATTGAAGCAAAAGTCTGATTATCAGGTGAGTCCTCAAATTCTTTCATTTCATACATGCTTGGAACAGGTAAAAGCACTTTTGCAAAAAAAACATCGTGCAAAATGACTGCAAGTCTGTCACAGATG
>NW_011505489.1:0-3429 GCF_000495115.2 Populus euphratica | reverse complement strand
GTGGGATTCAAAACATCTCAACAAACTCTTTTGGTATTTTCTTTTTTCTCCTTACATGTATGTTATAGTTGGCTCTTTTTTATATAGCTAATTGTTGCAAGACTTTTTTTTACATTTTATTTGTTATCAAATTTAGATAAGATTATTAAATTACTTGATCTTATTAGATAAATTAAGTTAATGAATTGGATATCAAGTTTTTCTTACTTTTTTAAGAACACTTGAGCATTCATTTTTAACGTTTAAAAAAACTTTAAACTAGTCTGTAGCATAGCATAGGTTACCGATCTAGTAAAAAATAAGAGTGAAAGTGAATTCATTTTTCACCTAAACATATATCACTATTCACCACAACAATATAATTATTATTTTTCCCTTCTAAAAAACAATTAATGAGCTAGTTATAAGGGTAATGTGGTCTTTTCTCTAAGATCAGTTAGTCATTACCAAATGAATTTAACTTGAGGCTAGGGTTTTTTTTTAATTTTTTCTAAGCATGGTGAAATGATTAAATTACTTTTAATAAACATTTTCTTTAACTTAATTTTTAGAAGCTTTTTTGCATTTTTATGTTGGTTTTTTTTAGTTATTATTAAGTTGATTTATAGGCAATTTAGTCTTTTAATAAATACATAATGTTAATTAAAAAATTAGTTGGTGCGACATGACCCAGTATCCATAATGTTAATTAAAAAATTAGTTGGTGCGTGCTGAGATCATTCGCACTCTTTGAATGACGTGTGTGACATGACCCAGTATCTAAACACTAGCTTTCATGGCGATTTCTAAATTATCTTAGCAGCTTTTTTTTCATAAATGGCACATGTGGCCAATAGATTTTTGATTTTGCACCAATAATCTCTCTCTCTCTCTCTCTCTCTCTCTAAATTTTAAAGGTAACATTTTAATTTGTTTTTCTTTTATATTCGACCCTTTTTTTATTACTATTAATTTGTTCATTTAAAATAATTTATAAAAGTTTTCTTTTATATTTGATTTTTTTTAATCTTTTCTTTCAATATTGAGATTAAACTACATTAATTGTTCTTTTTAAAAAAAAAAACAATTATCCTGGTTTCATGTATTAAGTTACAAGTATACTGACAAATTTTTATCTTATTTTGTTTATATATTGTTAACTACTTTTTATATTATTATTAAATTAGTTAATTTCATATGATCAAATCAAGTGAATGACCTAACTATTGGATTTTTCATGTTTCTTTAAAAATATTATAATTGCATGAATATTTTTTTTATGATAAAAGAAAGTTTATTCTAATCTTCGTCGTAGTACAAGCTAGTAATCTAGTTATACCCACATGTTATTATTCTATTCTGAGTAAGGATATTCCATCAACTTGGAAAAAAACAATGATGAAAAAAATTGAATTTTTTTTTTTTTTTGGAAAAAAACAATGATGAAAAAAATTGAATTTTTTTTTTTTTTTGACTGTAACGATAGCTTGATGACTAGACAAGTTCAACATCACCTACATGTTAGCTTTTAGAGAGTTAAGAACTCTATTAATCATATTAAAAGTGATATATGACAATGGCAATAGGAAACGAAGGGGAAATGTTGGTGAGAGAATCAAGAGAGATAAATAAAAATGGCAAAGGTTATTGTAAAGAAATCAAGGGGGAGACTTGGATTACTTTTTTTGTAGGGGTTTTTAAAAACGAGTCAATGTCATCATATCGATCGAAGTATCAAGATCTAGTGTTGTTTCTTGCTGAAGTAGGGGCACATAAACTAAGTGGAGCACTGGTTGGAGAGGTAGTATAAACTGTATTTTTTAAAATTTTAAATAAATTTTATTATATTTTCATATTTTTTTAATATATTAATATCATAAATAATGTTTAAAAAATAAAAAAAATATTATTTTAATATATTTGTAAATAAAAAAATACTTTAAACTATAACTACCATATAATCCTAAACATATTATCGATATTGAAAGATGGAAGGATGAACAGCTCAAAGGCATAAATTGAGCGGCAGGCAGGTGACCGGTCAAGGTACAAAACGATGGAGGTGTGAGCGCGAGAGAGGGAGAGACAAAGATGCTCTCTCTCTCTCTCTTTTAATTTTTATTCCATCGACCGATGTTTTTGTCACGTGATATGGGGTTTGTTATTACCAGGACCATGTGTGCCTGCTCTGAGGTCATGTCAGGTGATGCGATAAGTGTTCAATTGCCACATGTTTTCCTCTCTCTCTCTCTCTTTTAAAAAATTCATTTTTATTATAATTTAATTTTTTTCTCGATTTTAGTATCTAGTAGGGTGTGATGATTGATTTAAAAAAAAATCTTAATTTGTTCGAAAAGGGTATCTGTGAATTAAGTGCACTGGAAAAAAAGAGAGGAGCGATTAGCTTAAATTTATTATTCTGCTTGATTTATATATAAAAATTGTGAGCTCACGATTAAGTGTATGCAAAGAGAGTTGTGATTGTTTTTAAAAATATATTTTTTATTATAAATTATTTTGGTTATTAATATATTAAAAAAATAAAAAAATTAAAAGAAAAATTCAATATTTACCTACCCATTTAAAATCCAATAATAAATAAAAATTTAATTTAATTTAATTTATCTAACTGTTATAAATTAACAGATTATCAGTTGTTTTTAAGATAATAAGGACTTGTAAATACAAAGAGTAGAGATTAAGAAACTTTAAAGGTTTAACTTAATTCATCACACTCTAAATTTACTTTCTAAAAATTAGTTTTTTTAAATATTAAAATAATATTTAAATTTTTATTTTGAATATCAATACATTAAAATTATAAAAAATATTAAATTAATAAAAAAAAAACCCGGGAACTCTGTCGACAGCATACCCTGAGGACAGTGGGTGGATGGGATATCAGAAAGGGTTGTGGACCACTAAATTGAAAATTGTTCAAATAATTCATTCAAACAATGAGGAGCTGAAAACTATGCAAATAATTATATTCAACCTGGTTTTAATCCCATTGAATGCTGTAAAGACGGAACCACTGCGGATTTGGCATTATCCTCAGGAAAGAAAAGCTACAGCACGTCTTTTGTCCAGAATCTTGATATATAATACATGGACATGCCGAAGCACATCCATATTTAATTCAATATATTAATTTGTTTTCTGAATCTAATTACCAACGCATTCAATATCCATGTCGAAAAAAAGATCTTTATTTTCCTGAGGTGAAAGTTCTATGTTCCGAGGACGGTGGTGAATTTGTCAATCAAGGGTTATATACAGGCTTATTTTTTAAGATCCTGTTATTATCCATGAGATAATATTTATTAGACTTTTATACACAAAAATATGTTACAATATCATATATTTATAATAATATATACTATGTTTTATAATATAATGTTTTTTATTTTAAAAAACCTCACTCTCTATGTAAAGCATATTTTATAAATT
>NW_011505483.1:0-3440 GCF_000495115.2 Populus euphratica | reverse complement strand
GTTTTCTTTAGGTCTCAATTTCAATATGATTCTCATGCTTTATTAGCCCATACTCTTCCTGAAAGAATACATATAGTAAAAAAAAATCCTATACTAAAAATACAAAAACCTAAATGATCTAATTGTTGAACCAATTGAAACATGTAATAATTTCTAGAAGAAGGAAAAAAACTATTTAGATTTTTTGTTTCATCATGTATTGGATATCTTCAATTAGAAATTAATAATAAAATAACTTATTGTTTTTACCAAAAATTCTTATGACCTTTTAAAATATAATTACTAAAAATGTTGCTAATAATAATGATCCACGTAAAAGAGTTGCATACCCTAATACCATCATATTTACATGCATTATTAACCACTAGGATTTGAGAACAACTACTAAGATTTTAGATTAATGCATGTCAATTAAAAAACTCTAAGTAGCAAAGCCTTGGGTTAAAAAAGTACTTGGTATGGTTATTGTCTTTAATAATTTTTATGTTTTTAAAAATATGAAACTATATAAACAGTAATGAAAATCCATGAAAGAAATATTAATGATTTGTATAAATTATTTATTGGTAAATATCTCAAATAAATACAATGAGTAATTAGTAATTCTATTAGGCAAAACAAAGTAGTTAACCTACCTTTTTTTATTAAGAATCATAGAGTCCCGTGAATTCATTGACTAATAAGGTTAAAATGAATTATAATTACAATTGAAATTGAAAAAATTGAGATATATGAGTTAATATATGTTATAATGACAAAAATATCATAAAAAAAAGGGAGAATACTTTAATTATCTATAATTCTACATGCGAAATTGAATTATTATAGGATTTATTCTATATTTTTAATAATTAGATAATTTTAAAAATGTTATGCTGCAACTTGGACTTGAATTAAGATGCTTTAGCATTGCTTTCTAAAAGCAACATGTATACCTA
The DNA here is from genome assembly GCF_000495115.2 of Populus euphratica. NCBI lineage: Eukaryota > Viridiplantae > Streptophyta > Magnoliopsida > Malpighiales > Salicaceae > Populus > Populus euphratica. The sequence continues at coordinate 2,502 of NW_011505483.1, read as the reverse complement.
TTTCATCATGGTGACTTGCTTAAAATTATAATAACTCTTTTTTATTCAATCGCTGAGCTTGAAAGAGTTAATTCAATGTAATATTTTTTTAGAAACATTTAAATTAATGAAAAAAATCATCTTTTTTAGTTTCAACATTCCATTTAAGATATTTCTAAAACTATTATATTGTATTAATCAGTAGGGTTTTGTTAGGTAGAAAATTTGTGTTAAGGTTTAGCAACTCCATTAAGGATTGATTTATAAACATATAATATAACAAAAAAGTTTCGAGTTCTATTTCAAACTTTAAAATTCTCTAAAATTGAAAATCAGAACTCTTATATAATTTAAAGTATATATCTTGATACATTATCAAGCCCAAACAAATGACCTAAACGAGATTAGTTAAAATTTACATATTTTTATATATCTAGTACTTCTATTAACTGGATTGAAGGTAACAACGGTTTTAATTTTTATAGTGATTAAATATAAAAATTGTCAAGAGATTGATAAAATAAGTTGAACTTGATTCATTTTTTTATTGATGATTCTTTAAAAATTAGAAAGAGAGAAAAGTCAATGAATCATAAAGAGGAAAAAAATATTTTTAATTAAAAATAATAAGATTTTTTTTTGTATGGAACATACATGTCAATATTTATGGATTATATCTTTTATTACACTTCTGGTCGTTATGTTAATAGGAATGAGATTGCTAGTTTTTTTCAATGTCAACAAAAAAGCTTTAATAAATATGGGTTTTTCATAGTGTTTTATTGTTAAGTATAACTATAGTTTTTTTATAGATTTGTTTATTCAACAAATAAATAGTAGTTCCATATATCAATATGTATGGTCTTGGACCATCAACAATGATTTTTTCTTTAAGTTTGAACACTTGATTAACCCTTTTACTTTTATTTTGTTAATGTTAGTTACTACAGTTAGAATTTTGGTTCTTATTTATAATAACAGTTATATGTCTCATGATCAAGGTCATTTGAAATTTTTTTTATTTATATGAATTTTCTCAATATTTCAATGTAAGGATTAGTTACTAGTTTGAATTTAACCCAAATTTATATATTTTTGGAATAGGTTGGAGCATGATTTTACCTATTAATAGGTTTTTGGTTCACACAACATATTATGTTCAATGCTTGTCAAATATTTGTAATTAATTGCGTAGATGATTTTGGTTTATTATTAGGAATTTTAGGTATTTATTAGATAACAAGTAAATTTGAATTTTAGGATTTGTTTGAAATATTCAATAACTTGATTTATAAAAATGATAATGATTTTCATTTTTTATTTGTTACCTTGTGTGCTTTCCTATTATTTTTTTGTGCGATTGTTAAATCAACACAATTCTCCCTTCATGTGTGGTTACTAGATGTAATGGAAGGACCTACTCGTATTTTTGCTTTAATACATGTTGCTACCATGGTAGAGCAGGAATTTTTCTTGTAGCTCGACTTTTTCCTTTTTTCATATTTATACCTTATATAATAAAACTAATAGTCTTGATAGGTATAACAAGAGTACTATTAAAAGGTATTTTATCTTTTGCTAAAAAATGAAATTAAGAGAGGTATAGCCTATTCTACAATGTTTTAATTAGGCTATATGATATTAGCTTTAAGGATAGGCATCTATCGAGTAGCTTTCTTTCATTTGATTACTTATGCTTATTTGAAAGCATTGTTATTTTTATGATCTGGATCCATTATTCATTCAATGGGAGTTATTGTTGGTTATTCTTTATATAAAAATCAAAATATGATTCTTATAAATGCTTAACAAAAACATGTTCCAATTACAAAAGTTATTTATTTATTAGGAATTCTTTTTTTTTTTTATGGTGTTCCACCTCTTGTCTGCTTTTAGTTCAAAGATGAAATCCTTAATGATAGATGATTGTATTCACTTATTTTTATAATAATACTTTTTCCACAACAAGATTAACTGTATTTTATATGTTTCAGAATTATTTACTTACTTTTGAAGGACATTTAAATATTTATTTTCAAAATTATAGTGGTAAAAAACATAATGCATTCTATTCAACATCTTTATGGGGTAAACAAGGATTAAAAATGTTTAAAAAATGTGTTTATTACCTTTATTAACAATAAATAATAAAAATAATAATGAAAGAGCTTCTTTTTTTTGGAAGAAAATATATCAAAATTATGGTACTGTAAAAAAGATAATGTGTCCTTTTATTAATATTAATCATTTTGGTATAGGAAGAATTTTTTCCTACCCCCATGAATTGGATAGTATAATATTATTTTTTATGCTTATTTTGGTGCTATTTACCTTGTTTATTAGAGCTATAGAAATGTTTTTCAATCAATTCAATCAAGAAGAAATAAATTGGATATATTATCCAAACTGTTAATTTTGTCTTGAAGTCTTTCACATCAAAATCAAAATAAGTTTATAGATTGATATGAATTTGTAACAAATTCAACTTTTTCAATCAGTATAGCTTCTTTTAGGATATTTATA
>NW_011505482.1:0-3442 GCF_000495115.2 Populus euphratica | reverse complement strand
TCATAATTTATAGATATCATTCCTAAAGAACAACATTGTGCATTACAAGTCTATCTAGCACATCGATGACAAACTTTCAGTTGTTTTGCACGACGTTTATTTACAAAAGTGCTTTTACATGTTGCAGGCATGTGTGAAATGAAAGAATTAGAGGACTCACCTAATATTCCGACCTTTGCTTCAATCAACCGGCAAATATCTTCAGGAATTTCATGATTCATTAACAACCTCAATCTTGCACATCTAGCATGGTAAATTTTTATAATCGCATTTGGAAGTAGAGCGAGAAAATACTTTTTTAATTTTTCAAGATTAGTATTCATTTTTAAATGAGAATTTGAAGAGAGATTCAAAGAATTGCACAAATATATATACAAATATCAGTTATTATGGGAAACTAAAAGAACCGACTTAAGTCACGGAGTACCGTTGTCCGTCATTTGACCGGCGTGAGAGAAACTAGCAAAAATCACTCAGAAAGAAACACAAAAACAATGTGAGAAAAAAAAATCAATATTTATATAGAGGATCACCTAATTCAATAGATTTATTTCAATACTGCATGATCACTAAAACCAATAACAGGTGAGTCAACAAGATAAGACCTAAATTTTTCACATGCAAATACTATTGCAAGTAATTCTTTTACAATAGTGGTGTAATTCATTTAAGCACTATTTAAATTTTTACTAGCATAGTAAATCACATGAGGTTTCTTATCTTTTCTTTCTCCCAAAACAGCACTGATATAATCACTATCATTACACATTATTTCAAAAGGTAATGACCAATGAGGAGGTTGAATGACAGGAGCACAAGTAAGCAAGTTTTTAAGTTTAACAAATGCTTCTTCATAATGTTTAGTCCATTTAAAAATATTATCCTTTGTTTGAAGGTTACTTAAGAGCTTAGATATTACACTAAAATCTTTGATGAACCTTCTATAAAAACCAGCATGTCCTAAGAATGATCTAATATCTTTAATAGATTTTGCTTTTGGCAAGTTAGCAATTAACTTGATTTTATATTTGTCAACCTCAATTCCTTTTGATGAAACAATATGACCAAGTACAATGTCGTTTGTTACCATAAAGTGATATTTTTCCCAATTCAGTACAAGATTCTTCTCTTCACACTTACTCAAAACCTTTTCTAAGTTAATCAAACAATCATCAAATCAATCCCCAAAAACAGAAAAATCATCCATAAAAATCTCAAGAAAATATTCAACCATATCACTAAATATACTAACCATGCATCTTTGAAATGTGGTTGGTGCATTATATAATCCAAAAGGCATCCTTCGATATGCAAAAGTACCAAATGGACATGTGAAAGTAGTCTTCTCTTGATCTTCCAATGCAATTTCAATTTGGCTGTAACTTGAATAGCCATCTAGGAAACAATAAAATTCATGATCTGTAACTCTTTCTAGGATTTGATCCATGAAAGGTAAAGGAAAATAATCTTTTCTAGTCATTGAATTAAATTTTCTATAGTCAATACACATGCGTCAACTAGTAACAGTTCTAGTGGGAATTAACTCATTGTTCTCATTTGTTATCACAGTGACTCCAGACTTCTTAGGTACAACTTGGGTAGGACTTACCCATTTACTGTTAGAAATATAATAAATGATTCCATTATCTAGAAGCTTAATGACTTTATTTTTCACTACTTCTTTCATAATAGAATTGAGCCTTCATTGCATTTCCCTAGAGGGTTTAGTATTTTCCTCCAAATAAATTCTATGTGTACAAATCAAAGGACTAATTCCTTTTATCTCTGATATGGTCCATCCTAATGCATTTTTGTGCATTTTTAGAGTTTGTAATAACTTACCTTCTTGACGTACACTAAGTTTGGAAGAGATTATTACTGGAAAAGTTTCATTTTCTCCCAAAAATGAGTATTTAAGATTAAATGGTAACGACTTCAAATTAGGTTTGGGTGGTTGAACACTTGACGGTATGGCTTTAATTGATCGTGGTGGAAATTCCTCAATTTGTGGTCTCCAATTACTTACCTTTGATTCTTTCTAAAAATAAATCATTTGCAAATCATCAGATTCATCAATCTCAATTTCACTGGAAATGGTTTAAAATTGATTATGAATTAATTTTTCAGTAAAGTCCACTTCTTGTAAATCATTATCATATCCAAGTTGCTTGCAAATATTGAAAATATTTATCTTTAATGTCACGTTTCTAAATGATAGCTTCATCAGTCCATTCCTACAATTAATCAATGCATTAGAAGTTACAAGAAATGGACATCCTAAAATAACAGGAAATGAATTACATCCTTCAACAGGTTGTGAGTCCAAGATAATAAAATCCATAGGATAAATGAATTTATCAACTTGTACTAACACATCTTTAACTATTCCTCTAGGTACTTTTACAGATCTATCGGCCAGTAAAAGAGATACAGAAGTTGGTTTTAACTCACCTAGATTGAGAATCTGAAAAACTGAATACGAAAGTAAATTCACACTAACTCCAAACTCAAGTAAGGCTCTTTTAATTTTATGTTCTCTAGTAAAGTAAGAAATTGTAGCACAACCAGCATCTTTATATTTCAAAGCATTATTATTCTGAAGAATAACACTTACTTGTTCGGCTAAAAAAGCTTTCTTTTTCACATTTAATTTTTTCACAGTGCATAGATCTTTCAAAAATTTAGCATAAAAAAGAACTTGTTTAATAGCATCCAATAAAGGTATATTGATCTTTACCTATTTGAAAGTTTCAAAGATTTCAGAGTTGTGATTGACTTTTCTTTGTTTGGTCATGGCATGAGGAAATGGAAGTGCTAGTGGGGAATCAATCGTTTCTTTATAATTTTTAGATTCAATCCCTTCCTTACCCTAGAGATTAACTCATCATCTTTCTTATAAGGTTTAAGAGTGGGTTTTTCAACAACCTTATCACTGTGAAGAGTAGTGACTGATTTAACTTGATCCATATATTGGCTTTCGAAACTACTTGCATTTGTATTGTATTGCTACTTAGGATTTTATTATGGTTAAGATGGAAACTTACCTTTATGTTGAAAACTGAGAGCAGATGTCAATTTTGCAAGAGTATCTTTAAAATCTGTCATATTTTGAGCAAGTTGAGTATTGATTGTCTCTTGCTTTTCAATGAATACATGCAATATTTCCTCAAGATTTCTTCTTGGAGGTGGAGCATAAGGAGGTGCATATCCATGAGAATTTTGGAAATTATAGAGTGCTTGAAACGATGGTTGTGAAGTTTGTACATTGTTATTATCACTTTTCCAACTGAAATTTGGGTGACTTCTCCAACCAATGTTGTATGTTTGCGAGTATGGGTTGTGGTTGGGCCTTTGGAAACTATTTAAAGTATGGGCTTATTCATGGAGACATTCCTTAAAAGAAGGCAAGGTTGGATATTTATTGGTTGAGTGTTCATTTGTT
>NW_011505480.1:1950-3445 GCF_000495115.2 Populus euphratica | reverse complement strand
GATAGTGTGATAAGAAATTACGATAACTCAATGGAAAGATTTATTATGTGGATAAAATGTATGAAGCTACTTAAAAAAAGAGTTCATAAATCAATACAAATAGAACCCACTATGGTGCTGAAAGCTTAGTAGTGCAAGAACAAACAAAATCTCTACAGTAGCACATACTATTTCTAATAGTGGAGTTGTTCATGGTGGTATGTTTTATGATGTAGTAGAATTATATAAACCAACCAAGTCTTGGGTCAGGAGTTGTAAAGCCGCTCTATATGTGAATTTTCTTGCGAACAAAAAACAAGGTGAATGTCTGTTGTTGACATGGCACATCACACTTTGATTTCCTTGTTTACGGGATATAGAGTTGATAACCTGTGATTGGATAATAATAAGAAGAAGAAGAAGAAGAAAGAAAGATAAGTATTGATTAAAGAAAGAGAATTAGATGATGGCTCTTGGTAAGTGGAAACTTAAATAATAGGAAGGTCATATTCTGATCTTGAATATACATGTAAAGTTAATTTGTCTCTATATATATTTAGAGAAATTATATATATATATATATAAGAGAGAGAATATGAAGCACAAAAATATGCCATGAAGCTAAAACTGTATAAAATTTGTAACGATTTAAGTTTTTGAATGAGATAATTATTTAATATAGTATTAAAGTTATACTTATTAAATAATTAAATAATTACGAGTTCAAATCTATGACTTGATGCTAGCAGGTGAAAGAAAAAACAAGGAAGCGGTAGCAATGAGATTGGATGGTATCAAGCCATGCTTTTGAGTGTGTGAAGCTGTCAAATACTAGCTGAAATGTGTGCCGTGAGCCACCAGTTTGTTATGGAGCTAAGAACTAGACTTACTTTTATTTCATTGATTTTGTTAGCACTGACATCATCGTAATCGAAAGTAACAGGGTGCCATGACGTTTGCGCCTTTGTGACAGAGTGATTCCACATGGTAAAGGTCAATGTTCTTCTTTCAAGTTCATCTTCAAGCCCATTCATCTTAATGCAAATCATAAAAAAGATAAACTGAATCCATATTGTAAAGATCATAATTAGACATGAACAAGACATGATGGCTGGCTGCTTACAGCAAGTAATGTCTGCACATAATGTTCGTCTGGAATACAGTTGCGATGCTGTTTAAAGATCCGCAGCAAGCTTTGCAAAGAATATTGTGCTAGGTCCTATGCATGCATGAACTGAGACAATCAATCGGTTATTTAAACAAGCAAAAAACATCATGTTTTTGTTTACCTATGTTAATACGCTACTTTTTTCCCTTTTTTATTCTTTTCTGATACGAAACTATAAATAGCAGTCACTTACAAGTATCTGATGAATCTCCTTTAGATTATCCACATCCTTGGGAGGCCATCTCTGGAAGAAGTTAAACGTTACAATATGGATTGCTGATAGAAATCCCACGAGCAAAAAATGATATGATAGCGTTCTTCATCATAGCTTTCTTCATAAGAATAAAT
>NW_011505480.1:0-1343 GCF_000495115.2 Populus euphratica | reverse complement strand
GGATTTTTTTTCAACACACCTATCGACAAAGCTTTTTGAAGAAGACATTAAATAGCTATATAAATAGCTGAAGTTGTACAAAGGAACACAGCTGCAAAGCAAACAACTATGAAGTGAAAAGAAGTGACAAAGGTAAACGAGATGCATGTTCTTGTTAAATTTTATGTAAAATATGCACAAGAAATCCATTTCGAGTGCATCAAAATGCACCTGTCTGAAAGGAGAACAAATCTTTGATTGGCAGGATCTTGGAGAGCTGCTAAAAGTAATAGCTTCTCTGCTTCTATCATACTCGATTCTCCCCATATCACCTGCAGCAAAAATATTGTGGGATCGATGCATAAATTCGAATCTACTTTCATTTGAAAATCTTGAGGAAACGTGATTGGAAACGAAACCAAAATAATTAGTGAAAATAGAGTTAAAAAAAGAAACTGAGGACAATAGATTGAATTTAATGAGTACCTGAATACTATAGTTTAGTTGCTGACCATAAAAAAATGCAGACCTTGTTGTTGTTTCATTGAAGACAAAACCAGGTGTGGAATGAATATAAATAGAGAATTTCGCCGCATCAACATTCTGAAATACTCATCAAAATTATTTCCAAAATTATAAACTTCCATTTCATTCTTTTTATGAACACATGCAATTTCATTTTAATATATATATATCCTTGATTTTTACACTGCCATCCATTTTTGTCCTTTCGAACCATCATGATAAACAAGAAAGAGATACAGACCTTGAAGAAGGAATCCCACAGAAAATCAAGGGGGAGGTCACGCCGAGCAAGAAAGAGAAAAGCGATTTTCGGTGTGCCTTCAAAGTGATGATACCTTAAAGAGGGAGATGCATGAAAAGCAGGAGGATGTAGGGAAGGAAGCTTGACATGAGAGTGAAGCTTCAGAGAAGCAAAAAGACAGTATGACAAGAAAAAGAGGGCAATCACTATCTTGAAGCCAAACCAAAGGAGATGGCGTGGCTTTGATGATCTCATTTTTTTCATCATGTCATGGCTTACACTATGAAACTCCTTATACATTGTGTGAGTTTAGAGAAACAGATCGTACAGAGATGTATTAAAGGAGTGCTTTAAGTGTGAACTTTGAATAAGAGAGAGGAATATTTATTTAATAGCAAGAAAGTTGAAACTCCATGAAGAAGAAGCAGAATTGCCAAGGAAGTTCATCTTCTAACGTTTTTCCTAGATTTATCTTGAAAGAAACTATTAGAAAATTAATGGCAACAAATTATTACAAGGGAGCCGTTTGGCACACCTAAAACAAACCATAAAATGGGATTTCATTACTTCCTCATGACTCAAGAACACACACAAAAAA
>NW_011500453.1:135439-151483 GCF_000495115.2 Populus euphratica | reverse complement strand
CATCTTTAGCTAGAAAAGTCAAGACACTAGAATTGAAAAGGAGTGGTAAATTAAAATCTGTTGAAAACATTGTGTGTCAAATATGTGAAACAAATGAACACTCAACGAATAACTGTCCAACCTTGCCTTCTTTTAAAGAATGTCTCTATGAACAAGCCCATGCTTTAAACAATCTCCAAATGCCCAATCATAACCTATACTCACAAACATACAATCCTGGTTAGAGAAATCACTAAAATTTTAGTTGGAAGAGTGACAATGCACAAACTTCACCACCACAGTTTCAAGCACACCATAATTTCCAAAATTCTTATGGATGTGCACCTCTTTATTCTCCACCTCCTAGAAGAAATTTTGAGAAAATTTTGTATGCATTCATCGAAAAGCAAGAGAAAATCAACACTCAACTTGCTCAAAGCATAACAGATTTTAAAGATACTCTTGCAAAATTCACATCTGCTCTCAGTTTTCAAGAGCAAGGTAAGTTTCCATCTCAACCACAACAAAATCCCAAGGGGCAATACAATGCAAATGCAAGTAGTCCTGGAAGTCAACACATGGATCAAGTTAAATCAGTCATCACTTTTTGTAGTGGTAAGGTTATTCAAAAACCAATTCTTGAACCTTGTGAGAAAGATGATGAGTCAATCTCTAAGGGTAAGGAAGGGGTTGAATCTGAACATTGCAAAGAAAAGACTGATTCCGCTCCAGCACTTCCATTTTCTCATGCCATAACCAATCAGGAAGAAATCAAGGATGAAAAAGGCACCGAAAATGTTGATGCGGATCTTTTATCAAAAGTGACAACATATTCGACACCCGAGATCACACCAATCGATGATTACTTTCCTGATGAATCTCTACTTTCTCTTAGTTCAATGCCTTGGTTTGCTAAAAATATCAATTTTCTTGCTTCAGGATTTTTGCCAGCTCACTAGAGTATTGAAGACAAAAGAAAATTTTTGAGTGACGTGCAAAACTTTTATTGGGATAACCCTTACTTATTCAATTATTGTCTTGATCAAATATTTCAAAGATGCATTCCCGACAAGGAGGTAAGTAATGTTATTAAATTTTATCCCTTTAAGGCACGTGGGGATCATTTCTCGTCAAAAAAGAGGACTGTAGAAATCTTACAAAGTGGATTTTACTTGCCCACCATATTAAAGGAATCACATGCATTCTCCAAAACTTGTGAAAATTATCAAAAGGTGGGATTTATTTCAAAACATAGAGAGTCTTTAGATAATCTTCTATTGACTCTTAAGTCTCATCATAGTTGAGATAAGCATCGTGCAATTCATGACTTATGAACCCATTTTCATAAAGAACAGGATCGACTTAGTCTTGGGAATTTGACTAAAAAAGACCCTGTTTGCCAGTTTTTAAGAAAACTGGATGAGAAGCCTATCCCCGACCCATAGAGGGCGTTTAAGCCGTTCTTAGATGTAAAACTAAGGGAAGATGTGAGCCATAATCACAACTACTTGTACATACACATGCTTTTTCAAAAGTAAACAAATAAATAAATAAAGAGAGAGAGAGAGAGAGAGAGAGAGTGAGACTCTAACTGGCCTACATATAGGTGGTATGATTGCCTTTCTAATTTCTCATCTATAAAATCCTCTCTTCCTTCCTTTCATTTCTACTCAACCCATACATTCAACAAATACAGAAGTGTGTAGAAATGGCAAGTTCCTCAGGTCATCATATAAGAAATATTTGTGTTTTTGATGGATCTAGTCCTGGGAAAGAAAAAGGAGTTTTTAGAATCAGCAAATCATCTTGGTCAAGTGCTAGCTGAGAGAAAGATTCATTTAGTGTATAGGGGAGGTAGTCTTGGGTTAATGGGAGGTGTGTCAATAGCTACATTTTTAGGAGGTAGTCAAGTTTTAGGGGTCGTCCCCGAAGCTTTAGCACAAGGGGACATCATTGGAAAAACAATTGGAGAGGAACTTCAGGTCTCCATAATGTCAGCTCGAATGAATGCAATGTTTAACCATGTTGATGCCTTCATTGCTTTACCACGTGGTCTAGGCACATTGAAAGAGATCTTTCATATTTCCTCTTGGGCCCAACTGCACATTCACCATAAACCCATAGGTTTGTTAAATGTTAATGGTTATTATGATAAGTTGTTGTCTTTTCTTGATCATGCTGTGGAACAGGAATTTCTAACATCTTCTACACGACAAATCATAATCTTTCCTGCTACTACTGAACAATTGATTGACCAACTACAATCTTTCATTCCTGTAATTGATCCTTCCATGAGTCATATAAATTGGTCAACTAAGGAAAGCCGTAAAAAGCTTAGATTGGATTTGAGCCTTCATTTGTGAATCTTTATGTTTTTTGGTTTTATTATTATGTTTTGTTGTTACTTATATTTGTTTCAGTGTATTTCAGGTTTGTCAATGTTTGTTATTTCAGGTGATATCTTCTATACTCTATCTTTCTACCTTTAAACATTGAGGACAATGTCTCGTTTAGTTGGGGGGAGAGGGTAGTAGCTAAAAAAATAAAACTGTGTTTTCTATTTCATAAAGCATGTGCAAAATTATTGTTACTATGATGGTAGAGCAAGGAGAACTTTTATGACTCTTGAGACGCATCTCAGTAACCATTCTTAACAAGGTCTGTTATAATACTTCATGAAATATTCAGATTTATAAACTCTCGCATTGTTATCACTTAATTTTGCTCATATACTTATTTAACATGTATTCTTAAACCTTAATTTACACACACACACTTTAACAAATGATTGTGGGTTGCATATTGGATTATTACATTATTTATGTTCTTTTGTTAAAGGTAACAACTAAGGGAAAGGGATAGTATATAATTAAAAAAAATTAAAAAAAAAAAGAAAAAAGAAAAAAAAATGATGAAAAGGGATAGTATATAATTAAAAAGAAAAAAAAAGAAGAAAAAAAAATACTAGTAATAAAAATGTAGATAAGTTTGGTTTCGTAGCCTCCCTAATCTAAGCAATTAAGCCTGAAGGGGTGTTTTAACACCTAATACCCTAAAGTCAACTAACTTGGGAGCTATTGGCCCAACACTTGTTACATGGGTTCAGGAGAAAAGCTTAAGGGAATCAAACATTGCACTATCTACATATCAGTATCTGTGACCCGAGTTACTAAGCTCGTAGGGGTGTCTTAACACCTAATGCCCTAAGACCAACTGGTTTGGGAGTCATTAGCCGAAAGCTTGTTACATGGGTTAAAGATGCATGGTGTTTTTAAATTATATGTATGTATATTTTTTTAAAAAAAAAGAAAAAGAAAACAAAGACAAAAATAATAATCCCAACCCAAGAAAGTTAACCTTAAACATTAGAAATTTTTTTTTGTTTTCTTCCAAAAAAAAAGCCCCATAATTATGTGTTGATACATTGAGCACAAAAGAAAGGTTTATGAATATCTTGTTAAGAGGTATTGAGCAGGTATATAAACTTAACGAGAGTTTGTTTATCTGGATAGATTAATGGAAGTTAAATGATGAATACCTTGCTTTGTGGAATTTGATAATTGTTTTTCTATTTTAACACTTTGATTACTAGGGACTAGTAATAAGCTAGTTGGGGGGTGTGATTAGTACTTAAAAGTGTATTTTTATCAAGGTTTTATATCATCATTTTGCACTTGAAGTATCAATAACTCCTAACTAAAGCATGTTTTATAATAATATATCTAATAATATAAGATACCTTTAATTTGTGGTAAAAGTATCAATAACTCCTTAACTAAAATATGTTTTATAATAATGTATCTAATAATATAAGATACCTATAATTTGTGGTAAATGTCTATTTTTAATGCAGGTCTATCACATAAATGAAAGGATTGATTGATGACTTGAAGAACTTAAATTGCATGGATAAAGAGATGGTCAAACTTAGAAAAGAGATGTCAGTGCAATCCAAACCGGAACACTGTTCGGTAATTGGGTCATATCTAGAGCTATAGATCTCAGATTTAGGTCTACTTTATATGGATGGAAAGGTAAGACATAGGCCTACAACTTTCATATGGAGCCCAAGATCTAAAAAAGCCATTTTCCAGTCCAAATTGTAGCAACAACAAAGAAGCCCGAATCTGTCCTCCAGCCCGAGCACTGTTCAGTATTTTGGCCATATCTAGAGTTATAGAAGTCCAAATGAGCTGAATTGTTTACACAAGAAAGATGAGACAATTGCCTACAACTTTTATGTTTTCGAGTGGCTCCAATTTTGACGTTATCAATGACGTTTTGGGCAGACAAGAGAAGATAAGGATTGTCACCAAGTCAAGAGTTGGCCACCCACTCATCAATTAGTCACCAAATCGGAAAAGAGATGTTGGTGCAATCCAAACCGGAACACTGTTCGGTAATTGGGTCATATCTGGAGCTATAGACTCAGATTTAGGTCTACTTTATATGGCTAGAAAGGTAGCAATCCAAACCGGAACACTGTTCGGTAATTGGGTCATATCTGGAGCTATAGACTCAGATTTAGGTCTACTTTATATGGATGGAAAGGTAAGACATAGGCTTACAACTTTCATATGGAGCCGAAGATCTAAAAAAGCCATTTTCAAGTTTTTTGTAATGCTTATGCTTTGCTTTCATTAATATCAAGTTTATGCCTTTCATTTACTTAGCTAACTTTTATCTTATTTATGTTCTTATTTTGTTTATTTATTTTTCTTTCTTTCATTATGTCTAGCTATGTTTATTATGTCAAGGTGAAAAGGTTACACTAATGGTGGAAGAATAAGTATAGTGTAAACTTAATATGGACTTTAATGTTTGATACTAATATGTTTTGTATTTGTTATCTTGTTCACTATTTAATACTTTGCTTGTTAAATGACTAATCTTGATTTATGTTGTATAACACTTGGTACAACAAATGCTTGGCACTTTCATAGCCCATACTGTATGGTATAACCGACACCTGAGCTATGAAAGGAACTTGATTTATTGTTAACATAAGTTATAATCATGAATGCTTGATGAGATTTATGCTTTACCGCTTTTTATGATCGGCTTGTTTTAACTCGCAAGTGCACGAGTGTGCGATGTAGCAATTAACTCAGTAAGATCGAGATCATATCTACAGAGAGCTAGATCTGGAAATTAAGCTAGGTAACAAAAAAAACTCAAGAGAAATTAAATTAACAATAACTTGGTTGAAAATCATTGATGGATTTGTTTTCAAAGATGAAAAAGTGTAAATAGATTTTAAATGACAAGAAAAAGTAAGTCTTGGTCCAAATCAATTTTAATGGTGATGTATTGGTGATTTCTTCAACATATATAAGATAACTCAACCTAATATCAACGATGGTGATATTAGATCGGTAGATATTACAATGAAGTTTAGGAAGATGAATATTGATTATTGCTTAAGAATGAACAAGTACTTTCATATTAAGTAAGACATTGAATCAAGCAATCTCTATACCAAAACTAAAGTTTGTACATAAAAATTCAAGATTATAAAATTACCTAAATGATTTCTAAAATTTCTTTGCAATAATAAATCATTCATGAAGAAAATAAGAAGATAAACATTAAGATTTATTCATATCCTAAAGAACTCACCTTAATCACCATCATTCTTGATTTGGATCCAAGAAAGAGATTATCCAACCATGATTATATATAAGAACACTTCAATAAACATGAAATAACTTGAATCAAAATGAAATAATAAGTTTTACAAACTAAAGAACCGAAATCTATAAAGAAGAACAGAACACAATTTCAGAAAAACAATCAGACACAAATCTGACTCTAACTTTGGACAGAAATCTGACCCTCTTAAAAGCCTCTACTCGAGATGTCTATTAGATACATATTTATAGGAAATTATGTCACCTTTCCGGATCATTAAAGAACAGCTCATTTGGACACCTGATTCAAAAGTTATGGGCAAAACACCGAAAAGTGTTCTGAAAAATCAAATCAGGACAGCTTTGCAACCACTTTGATGCATGTTTTTCTTCCTCATTTATGACCTATCTCTTTCTTCTTTTTGACCCAAAATAATGTAAAAATGTCCCCTCCAGCTTTCCATCCATGTGCTTGCCTTCTTGGATCAATGGATTACCCAAAATAAATCAATTGTTGTTGTGTGGACATGTAAGATCATGGATTGTGTTTAGGCTGATTTGAAGGTTGATTTGGGGCTGAATTTAAGCATCAAATAAGTATACAAATATACCTATTATTTGGGCTAAGATTTACATTGAAACATTAAGTGTTTAATGGTTGAAGTTTGCACACAACATAAGGCAAGTTTGGGCTTGAAATAGATCATATGATATTCTTTTTTAGAATTGGAATAGAATTGATTTTTGGGACAAATTTGGAGCACTTATTTGAACCAAGATTTGCTTCAATCTTCAACTAAATGTCTCTTCAATTCTTTGTTATGAATTCCGACGTTGAATTTTCTGAATTAATTCATTTAAGCTCCAAAAACCTATCGAAACATTAAAACAAACTTCATTACTAAAAGCATATCAATTATTATAAAAAAAACCAAATAAAAACAATAAATACCTATGTAAAATAAGAAACTTAATGACACTTTTGATGCACAATCACACCCCCTAACTTAGATTTTGCTAGTTCTCAAGCAAAACAAAACATAAAACCTTTAAAATAAAAAGAATAATAACAATCATAATTAGGCTCGATTCATCACATTTGAAGGACCTATCATGCAAACATTGGTATCTTCAACTTAGTGTACACAATAGCGAATAAAGAAAAATAAGCATACTCACATTCTCTAAATCAAACATCCATACAAAATTTCCAAATTCAATCATATTTATCGTGCAACCAACATAATTGATTCATACGAAAACTCAACTTGTAATCTTCCCTTCTCACCAACACAAACAAGGTAGCAAACTAGAGAAATATCTATATTTTTTTTTTCTTTCTTTTTTCTTTCTTTGTTTTTTTTTTTTTTTGAAGATATGATTTATTCTTTGTCTTTAAGTAGTCACTTCCCTTTTGACGCGAATACAAACATTTGTGATGAATGCACCCGATTACTCACAAAGTCACAAACTTAAAGTGCTTTGCATATTCATATTTTAAGCTATCGTTTGATGTAAAGATAAACATTTGTGATGAATACCCCTAGTTACTGAGCAACTCAAAACATTGCAGTAGATAGAACTTTGTACACATTTATTTATTTATTTGTGTAATAATTATTACTCTATTTACATAAACCTTGTTTAGGACTGGATCAAAAGGGATAATCACAAGTAAAGCATCATACTCATCTTTCATGCATAATCACACAACTCACACAACTTTTACAAGGAAAGATGTACTTTAGTAATCTTAAAAAAAAAGGATGCTATATCTTCCTTTATAAGATATTATCTATCCCAAATTAAAGCATGCAATGTTCAACACAATAATGAACCAAAAAATATAATGATGATCCTAAACAAGTCTCATTCACATACGAATGCAGGGTTTTTTTTTTAACAAGCATGGTTATCTCAAGCATTCAACATAATGAAATATCTAAAATTAAGTTTTACATTATCCTCAATGTAAAAGAGAAAGAGAAGAAAAGTATAAAGATTAAAAAATTATTACTCCCCTTCTATTTTCAAGGATGAATCTCTGATTGAATAAAGAAGAAAAAAATAAAAATGAAAAATAAAAATAAAAACTCATTACTTCTGATACTACAATGGTAATGGATCTTCAAGATCCAGTGTCTCAACTTCAGCCACAATGTTTTCAAGATAAGGTTTCAATCGATGACCATTTACTTTGAAAATATTTCCATTCTTGGGATTTTCTACCTCAAATGCACCATGCTCAGAGATGGATTTAATCACAAATGGACCAATCCATTTCGTCCTCAACTTCCCAAGAAAGAGATGTAATCGTGAATTATACAAGAGAACCTTTTGACCAACATGAAAGGATTTTCTAAGAATATGTTTATCATGTAATGTTTTCATCTTATGTTTTGAAATTTTTGCATTTTCAAATGCATCATTTCTCAGCTCCTCTAATTCATCTAATTGAAGCTCTCTATTTTTGCCAACCTTGTTTTCATTCTCATTGATTAGTACTTAAAAGTGCATTTTTATCAAGGTTTTATATCATTATTTTGCACTTGAAGTATCAATAACTCCTTAACTAAAGCATGTTTTATAATAATATATCTAATAAAATAAGATACTTTTAATTTATGGTAAATGTTCATTTTAAATGCAGGCCTATCACATAAATGAAAGGATTGATTGATGACTTCAAGAACTTAAATTGCAAGGGCAAAGAGATGACCAAAATTAGAAAAGAGATGTCAGTGCAATCCAAACCGGAACACTGTTCGGTAATTGGGTCATATCTGGAGCTATAGATCTCAAATTTAGGTCTACTTTATATGGCTAGAAAGGTAAGACATAGGCCTACAACTTTCATAAGCCTAAGATCTAAAAAGGACATTTTCAAGTTCAAATTGTAGCAACAACAAAGAAGCCCGAATCTGTCCTCCAGCACGAGCACTATTCAGTATTTTGGCCATCTCTGGAGTTCTAGAAGTCCAAATGAGCTGAATGTTTTACACAAGAAAGCTGAGACAATTTTGAAGTTATCAATGACGTTTTAGGCAGACAAAAGAAGATAAGGATTGTCACCAAGTCAAGAGTTGGCTACCCACTCATCAATTAATCATCAAATCAATAGTTCCCAATTTTGGCCTATAAAAGGAGACATTTTCCATGCATTTAGGCATCTTGGTTTCTAGATCAAGATCATGCTTTTGCTTTCTCTCTTTGTATTTTTTGTAATGTTTATGTTTTGCTTTCATTAATATCAAGTTTATGCCTTTCATTTCCTTTCCTTTACTTAACTAACTTTTATCTTATTTATGTTTTTATTTTGTTTATTTATTTTTATTTCTTTTATTATGTCTAGCTAATTTTATTATGTCAAGGTGAAAAGGTTACATTAATGGTGTAAGAATAAGTATAGTGTAAACTCAATATGGACTTTAATGTTTGATACTAACATGTTTTGTATTTGTTATCTTGTTCACTCTTTAATACTTTGCTTGTTAAATGACTAATCTTGATTTATGTTGTATAACACTTGGTACAACAAATGCTTGGCACTTTCATAGTTCATATTGCATGGTATAACCAACACCTGAGCTATGAAAGGAACTTCATTTATTGTTAACATAAGTTATAATCATGAATGCTTGACGAGATTTACAAGTATTAGCATTAATCGAATAAGATGACTAATGTAATTATGTTAACAATTTATAATCTGATTGGAACCTCCTTTGTGTGTGCTTTCCAATTGTATAGTACAAGTCGATAAATTCATTTATCCTATAGATTTTATTGTCTTGGACACACAACTTGTTGAAGTATGTAATTCATTTCCTGTTATTTTAGGACGTCCATTTCTTGCAACTTCTAATGCATTGATTAATTATAGGAATGGACTGATGAAGCTATCATTTGGAAACATGACATTGGAGATGAATATTTTCAACATTTGCAAGCAACCTAGAGATGATAATGATTTACAGGAAGTGGACTTTACTGAAAAATTAATTCATGATCAATTTCCAACCACTTCCAGTGAAATTAAGATTGATGAATCTGATGATTTGCAAATGATTTATTTTCAGGAAGAATCAAAGACAAGTAATTGGAGACCACAAATTGAGGAATTTCCACCACGATCAATTAAGTCCATACCTTCAAGTGTTCAACCACCAAAACCTGATTTGAAGTCGTTGCCATCCAATCTCAAATACTCATTTTTTGGGAGAAAATGAAACTTTTCCGGTAATAATCTCTTCCAAACTTAATGCACATCAAGAAGGTAAGTTATTACAAACTCTGAAAATGCACAAAAATGCATTAGGATGGACCATAGCTGATATAAAAGGAATTAGTCATTTGATTTGTACACACAGAATTTATTTAGAGGAAAATGCTAAACCCTCTAGAGAAATGCAACGAAGGCTAAATCCTAATATGAAAGAAGTAGTGAAAAATGAAGTCATTAAGCTTCTAGATAATGAAATCATTTATCCTATTTCTAACAGCAAATGGGTAAGTCCTACCCAAGTTGTACCCAAGAAGTCTGGAGTCACTGTGATAACAAATGAGAACAATGAGTTAATTCCCACTATAACTGTTACTGGTTGGCACATGTGCATTGACTATAGGAAACTTAATTTAATGACTAGAAAAGATCATTTTCCTTTACCTTTCATGGATCAAATCCTAGAAAGAGTTGCAGGTCATGAATTTTATTGTTTCCTAGATGGCTATTCGGGTTACAACCAAATTGAAATTGCATTGGAAGATCAAGAGAAGACTACTTTCACATGTCCATTTCGTACTTTTGCATATCGTAGGATGCCTTTTGGATTATGTAATACACCAACCACATTTCAAAGATGCATGCTTAGTATATTTAGTGATATGATTGAACATTTTCTTGAGATTTTCATGGATGATTTTTCTATTTTTGGCGATTCATTTGATGATTGTTTGACTAACTTATGAAAGGTTTTGACCAGGTGTGAAGAGAAGAATCTTGTGTTGAATTGGAAAAAATGTCATTTTATGGTAACAAACGGCATCGTACTTGGTCAAATCGTTTCATCAAAAGGAATTGAGGTTGATGATGTAACCATATTAGTCGATTGTTTCACCCACATGTACCTAATTTTTTGTCCATGTTTTATATGTAAAATGCCTTGATATTCTTTGTTTTATGTTTTGAAGGCACTTTTGGATGAAAAATGCAAAAAGGAGTAAATTGGAGATAATTGGCAGATTTGATGTTCAGTCGATGTTTTGTGCAGAGCGTGATTTCTAGAGATCAAAATGAAGTGATTCTAGTGGCTCTAAAAAGCTAACATCCATACCTTTCTGGAAATGTAATGCAAGAAAAATAAGAAGAGGAAGATCATGGAAATTGCATCCTTCAAAATCAAATCTCGCATTCTGCCACTTTTGACCTTTGTCCTTTCAAAATTCCATATCTGGAGTTATAGAGGTCCAATTGATGCAAACTCAATTTGTTTCGATTCCTGACTCAAAGGCCTAGAAACGCTCCCACTTTTAGGCAAAAACGATGTCAGATGAGGGAGATATGATTTTTCAAAGATAACAACTAAATTCTGCCAGTAAACAGGTTTCGTGAAGAAATGAGTCCAAATTATGTTTCGAAGCTTCTAAACTGTCATCCAAGTTGTAATTTCAGCAATTTAGCCCCTCTAGTAAATCAATCTAGAAGGTCAAGAAAAATAGCCACCAACCTCAAACCACGAACCTCAAACCACCAACCACAAACCAGCTGCAAGTTGGAATGTTGCCATTGTCAAAGAAGATGGCTGCCATTGTCAAAGAAAGAAGGCCAACTTGTGAGAGTAAAAGAGGGCTGCTGGAGCAGCATTTGCAGCCTCTTGATATTGTCAAAGAAGGAGGCTACAATGGTGGGTTGTTGGTGGTAACTACTAATGTCAAAGTTTGGCAAGTTTGGCAGCCACCATTGTTGATAAAGAAGCAAGAGGAGCTACCATTGAAGCCCATATATAGACACCAAGAGAGCCAAGAAAGGAGAGGAGGGAGTGCAATAGAATCAAAGAAAGGTGGTAGCAACTAGAAGTGAAGAAACACAAACTCTCCTCTCTACATACTAGAAATAATGCTTTCTTTTATCTTTAGGAGTAGTTGTTCAATAGATATGCAAGGCTAAGCTCTTTTCTTGGTTGCAAGGACGCAGAAACTTTCAGATTTCAAGAACTGTGAGATTTATTCTTCATTTATTTTTAGTTTGTATTATGAATGAGTATGATTGTTTTCCTATGCATGTTTTCTATGATTGTTGTTGATAATTGCTAGAGCGGACTCTAAGTTATTATTGTGAACAATCTATTGCTAAGTTTGATATCAGAACCGGAGTTAGGGTATATAAACTTGTAAAGCAACTAAGCTTGATAATTGTGGCAGAACTACGTTATTAAACTTAGGGAAAACATTCGATCAAAGCAACACAAGCAGACAACTTGGATGTTAAGATTAATGAATTTATCTAGATCTTAAAGCTGCCATTAGATTAAATCATTAGTGCGGACACTGTGATTATTTGTTGGTTAGGGCTAGTTATACGGCAAATCCGTTAATTAACCAAAGTTAAGAAAAGATAAAAATTCAAAATATAAACTGGAGTTTCGTTTCAAGGATCGGTTCTGATTTCTGTAGGTGGATGTGTGCTTGTGACCAAGGTTTGTTTTCTTGATAAATTTCAATTTTAATTGATTGTGTTCACTAGTTTAATTTCTTCCATAGTTTAGATTATCACAAAACAAAACCCCCTAATTCCATAAAAAGATTTTAGTGTAATATCTAAGCCTTTAAGTAACCTTTTAACAAAGGATACCATTTTTGAATGGACTGAACGTTGTGAAGAAGCCTTTGTTAAACTTAAAAACTTGCTTACTTGTGCTCCTATCATTCAACCTCCCGATTGGTCATTACCTTTTGAAATAATGTGTGATGCTAGTGATTATGCCGTAGGTGCTGTTTTGGGACAAAGAAAAGATAAGAAACCTTATGTAATTTACTATGCAAGTAAATCTTTAAATAGTGCTCAAATGAATTATACCACCACTGAAAAAGAATTACTTGTAGTAGTATTTGCATGTGAAAAATTCAGATCTTATCTTGTTGGCTCACTTGTTGTTGTTTTTAGTGATCATGCAGTATTGAAATATCTTCTTTCTAAGAAAGATTCTAAGGCTAGATTGGTGCGGTGGATTTTATTACTTCAAGAATTTGATATCACAATCAAAGATAAGAAAGGCAGGGAAAATGTTGTCGCAGATCACTTGTCAAGATTGACAACATATTCGAAAACTGACATCACACCAATCGATGACTACTTTCCCGATGAATCTTTACTTTCTGTCTCTACAATGCCTTGGTTTGCTAATATTGTCAATTTTCTCTACAATGAATCTTTACTTTCTGAACGAAGTGAAGAACTTTTATTAGGATGATCCTTATTTATTCAAATATTATCCGGATCAAATATTTCGAAGATGCATTCCTGACAATGAGGTAAGTAGTGTCATTAAATTTTGTCATTCTGAGGCATGTGGGGGTCATTTCTCGTCAAGAAAGACAACTGTAAAAATCTTACAAAGTGGATTTTATTCGCCTACCATGTTCAAAGACTCACATGCATTCTGCAAGTCTTGTGAAAATTGTCAAAAGTTGGGATCTATTTCAAAACATCATATGATGCCTTTAAATCCTATTATTGTCATTGAGGTTCAAAGACTCACATGCATTCTGCAAGTCTTGTGAAAATTGTCAAAAGTTGGGATCTATTTCAAAACGTCACATGATGCCTTTAAACCCTATTATTGTCATTGAGATCTTTGACTGTTGGGGTATAGATTTCATGGGCCCATTCCCTCCATCATTTGGTTTCTTATACATATTAGTCGTAGTAGATTATGTTTCAAAATGGATAGAGGCAATTCCAAGTTGAAACATTGATCACAAAATAGTGATAAAGTTTTTGAAAGAAAATATTTTGAGTCGATTTGGAGTCCCTCGAGCCATAATAAGTGATGGTGGAACACATTTCTACAACAAGCCATTTGAGTCTTTAATGAAGAAATATGGAATCACACACAAAGTTGCCACCCCTTATCACCCTCAAACAAGTGGACAAGTAGAGCTTGCTAATAGGGAGATCAAACATATTTTGGAGAAAACAGTGAACCCTAATAGGAAAGACTGGTCTTTAAGACTTAATGGTGCACTTTGGGCTTATCGAACTACTTATAAAACATCATTAGGTATGTCACCTTATAGACTAGTCTATGGAAAACCTTGTCACTTGCCTGTGGAACTTGAACATAAAGTTTATTGGGCTATTAAAGCTTTCAATTCAAATCTGGATGATGCTAGTCAACTGCGAAAATTACAAATAAATGAGCCTGAGGAAATAAGAAATGATGCATATGAAAATTCAAGAATTCATAAAGCAAGAATTAAAGAGTTTCATGACAAGAAAATACTGAGAAAAACATTCAATGTTGGTAAAAAAGTCTTGCTTTATAATTGTCGACTGCATTTATTTCCTGGAAAATTAAGATCAAGATGGAGCGGTCCTTTTATTGTGAAACATATGTATCCATATGGGGCCTATGACATAAAGCATGTGCATAATTGTTGTTACTAGGATGACATAGTAAAGGAGCTCTTTTATTAAAGTGACTCTTGAGACGTATCTTAGTAACCATTCTTAACAAGGTCTATTATAATACTTCTTGAAATATTTAAATTTACAAACTCTCGCATTGTTATCACTTAATTCTGCTCATATACTTATTTAACATGTATTTTTAAACCTTAATTTACACACACAAACTTTAACATATGATTATGGGTTGCATATTGGATTATTACATTATTTATGTTTTTTTGTTAAAGGTAACAACTAAGGGAAAGGGATTGTATATAATTAAAAAAAAAAGAAAAATAATAAAAATAATAAAAATAATAATAATAATAAAAATGTAGATAAGTTTGGTTTCGTAGCCTCCCTAACCTAAGCAATTAAGCCCGAAGGGGTGTTTTAACACCTAATACCCTAAAGTCAACTGACTTGGGAGCTATTAGCCCAACGCTTGTTACATAGGTTGAGGATAAAAGTTTAAGGGAATCAAACATTGTACTATCTACATATCAATATCTACGACCCGAGTTAGTAAGCTCGTAGGGGTGTCTTAACACCTAATGCCCTAAGACCAACTGGTCTGGGAGTCATTAGCTGAAAGCTCATTACATGGGTTAAAGATGCATGATGTTTTTAAATTATATGTATATATATTTAAATAAAAAAGACAAAAATAATAATCCCAACCCAAGAAAGTTAACCTTAAACATTAGAACAAAAATTTTGTTTTCTTCCAAGAAAAGCCCCATAATTATATGTTGATACATTGAGCACAAAAGAAAGGTTTATGAATATCTTGTTAAGAGGTATTGAGCAGGTATATAAATTTAACGAGAGTTTGTTTATCTGTATAGATTAATGGAAGTTAAATGATGAATACCTTGCTTTGTGAAATTTACAAATTGTTTTTCTATTTTAACACTTTAATTACTAGGGACTAGTAATAAGCTGGTTGGGGGATGTGATTAGTACTTAAAAGTGCATTTTTATCAAGGTAATAAGCTGGTTGGGGGGTGTGATTAGTACTTAAAAGTGCATTTTTATCATGGTTTTATATCATCATTTTGCACTTGAAGTATCAATAACTCCTTAACTAAAATATGTTTTATAATAATGTATCTAATAATATAAGATACCTATAATTTGTGGTAAATGTCTATTTTTAATGCAGGTCTATCACATAAATGAAAGGATTGATTGATGACTTGAAGAACTTAAATTGCATGGATAAAGAGATGGTCAAACTTAGAGAAGAGATGTCGGTGCAATCCAAACCGGAACACTGTTCGGTAATTGGGTCATATCTGGAGCTACAGATCTCAGATTTAGGTCCAATTTATATGGATGGAAAGGTAAGACATATGCCTACAACTTTTATATGGAGCCCAAGATCTAAAAAAGCCATTTTCAAGTCCAAATTATTGCAACAACAAAGAAGCCCAAAGCTGTCCTCCAGCCCGAGCACTGTTCACTATTTTGGCTATATCTGGAGTTCTAGAAGTCCAAATGAGCTGAATTGTTTACACAAGAAAGCTGAGACAATTGCATACAACTTTCATGTTTTAAGTGGCTCTAATTTTGACGTTATCAATGACATTTTGGGCAGACAAGAGAAGATAAGGATTGTCACCAAGTCAAAAGTTGGCCACCCACTTATCAATTAGTCATCAAATCAATAGTTCATTAATATCCAGATCTTAGGCATCAATCATTTAGGCATTTGCCATGCATTTAGGCATCTTGGTTTTCAAATCAAGATCATGCTCTTCCTTT
>NW_011500453.1:135211-135336 GCF_000495115.2 Populus euphratica | reverse complement strand
TGTTTATTTATTTTTCTTTCTTTCATTATGTCTAGCTAAGTTTATTATGCCAAGGTGAAAAGGTTACACTAATGGTACAACAAATGCTTGGCACAACAAATGCTTGGCACTTTCATAGCCCATAC
>NW_011500453.1:114329-134895 GCF_000495115.2 Populus euphratica | reverse complement strand
TGATTAGTACTTTGACACCTGAGCTATGAAAGGTTTTATATCATCATTTTGCACTTGAAGTATCAATAACTCCTTAACTAAAGCATGTTTTATAATGACGTATCTAATAATATAGGATACCTTTAATTTATTATAAATATTTATTTTAAATGCAGGCCTATCATATAAATGAAAGGATTGATTGATGAATTTAAGAACTAAAATTGAAAGGACAAAAAGATAGCCAAACTTAGAAAAGAGATGCTGGTGAAGTCCAAACTGGAACACTATTCGATAATTAGGTCATATCTGGAGCTGTAGATTTTAGATTTAGATCTATTTTATATGGATGCAAAGGTAAGATATAGGCCTATAACTTTTAGACCATTTTCAAGTCCAAATTGGAGCAACAACAAAGAAGTTCGAATCTGTTCTCCAGCCCGAGCACTGTTCAGCATTTGGCTCATATTTAGAGTTCTAGAAGTCCAAATGATCTGAATTTTTTACACAAGAAAGCTGAGACAATTTCCTACAACTTTCATGTTTTCACATTGTTCCAATTTTAACGTTATCAATAACGTTTTGGGTAGACAAGAGAAGATAAGGATTGTCACCAAGTCAAGAGTTGGCCACCCACTCATCAATTAGTCATCAAATCAATAGTTCCTAATTTTGGTCTATAAAAGGAGGCATTTGCCATGCATTTAGGCATCTTGGTTTCTAGATCAAGATCATGCTCTTGCTTTCTCTCTTTATATTTTTTGTAGTGTTTATGCTTTGCTTTCATTAATATCAAGTTTATGCATTTCATTTCATTTTCTTTACTTAGTTAACTTTTATCTTATTTATGTTCTTATCTTGTTTATTTATTTATTTTTTATTATGTTTAGCTAAGTTTATTATGTCAAGGTGAAAAGGTTACACTAATGTTGTAAGAATAAGTATAATGTAAACTCAATATGGACTTTAATGTTTGATACTAACATGTTTTGTATTTGTTATCTTGTTCACTCTTTATACTTTGCTTGTTAAATGATTAATCTTGATTTATGTTGTATAACACTTGGTACATCAAATGCTTGACACTTTGATAGCCCATACTATATGGTATAACCGACACCTGAGCTATGAAGGAACTTGATTTTCTGTTAACATAATTTATAATCATGAATGCCTGACGAGATTTACAAGTATTAACATTAATCGAAAATATGGACTTTAATGTTTGATACTAACATGTTTTGTATTTGTTATCTTGTTCACTCTTTAAAACTTTGCTTGTTAAATGACTAATTTTTGATTTATGTTGTATAACACTTGGTACAACAAATTCTTGGCACTTTCATAGCCCATACTGTATGGTATAACCGACACTTGAGCTATGAAAGGAACTTGATTTGTTGTTAACATAAGTTATAATCATGAATGCCTGATGAGATTTACATGTACTAGCATTAATCGAATAAGATAACTAATGTAATCATGTTAAAAATTTATAATCTGATTGGAACCTCCTTTATGTGTGGTTTCCAATTGAATAATAAGAGTTTATACTATATTTATTTGACATACCATTAGTGGATCCTCTAACCTTGACATTTGTTGTTATCATTGTTTAATATTTACATTAATCTTCCATCTCAAAGTTATCATCAACTTCTTCTTCTTCTTCTTCTACTACTACTACTACTACTACTACTATTATTACTATTACTATTAATCTTAATATTAATATTAATATTAATATTAATATTAATATTAATATTAATATTAATATTAATATTAATATTAATATTAAGATTAATAGTAATAGTAATAATAATAGTAGTAGTCTATTACTATTAATATTATTGTTATTAATAGTAGTATTCTTATTACTATTAATATTAGTATTATTACTATTATTGTTGTTATTACTATTATTATTGTTGTTGTTATTATTTATACTTTGTACAATTAACCTCCATGTGGTTCGAACCCGGTCTTACCGAGTTATTTATTACTTCGACACTCCTATACTTAGGAGAATACATCAATCTTTTAGTTGTGTCAGTATCTTATATTACTATATATGTTATTATAAAACATGATTTAGTTAAGGAATTATTGATTCTTCAAGTGCAAAATGATGATATAAAACCTTAATAAAAATGCACTTTTGAGTACTATTCACACCGTCCAACCAGCTTATTACTAGTCCCTAGTAATCAAAGCGTTAAAATAGAAAAATAATTTGCAAATTGAATAAAGGAAGGTATTCATCATTCAACTTATCAAAGCGTTAAAATAGAAAACAAATTTGCAAATTTCACAAAGCAAGGTATTCATCATTTAACTTCCATTAATCTATCCAGATAAACAAACTCTCATTAAATTTATATATCTGCTAATGCCTCTTAAACAAAATATTAATAAACCTTTCTTTTGTGCTCAAGATATCAACACATAGTTATAGAGTTTTTCTTGGAGGAAAAAGAATTTTTGTTTTAATGTTTAAGGCTAACTTCCTTGGGTTGTGATTATTATTATTTTTTTTTTCTTGGAGGAAAAAGAATTTTTGTTTTAATGTTTAAGGCTAACTTCCTTGGGTTGGGATTATTATTATTTTTTTCTTATTTTTTTAAAATATATACATATAACTTAAAACACAATGCATCTTTAACTCATATAACGAGCTTTCAGCTAATGACTCCCAGACCAATTGGTCTTAAAGCATTACGTGTTGAGACACTCCTACGAGCTTAGTAACTTGGATTGTAGATACTGATACATAAATGGTGCAATGTTTGATTTCCTTAAGCTTTTCTCCTCAACCTATGTACTAAGTGTTGGGCCAATAGCTCCCAAGTCAGTTGACTTTAGGGTATTAGGTGTTAAAACACCCCTTCGGGCTTAATGTTGGGCCAATAGCTCCCAAGTCAGTTGACTTTAGGGTATTAGGTGTTAAAACACCCCTTCGGGCTTAATTGCATAGGATAAGGAGGCTACGAAACCAAACTTATCTATATTTTTATTATCATCAATTTTTTTTGCTCTTTGTTTTTGTTTTTTAAAATTATATACATCCATTTCCCTTAGTTGTTACCTTTAACAAAAGAACATAAATAATATAATAATCCAATGTGCAACCTACAATCATATGTTAAAGTGTGTGTGTGTGAAAATTAAGGTTTAGGAATACATGTTAAATGAGTATATAAGTAGAATTAAGTGATAATAATGCAAGAGTTTATAAACCTGAATATTTCAATAAGTATTATGATAGACCTTATTAAGAAAGGGTACCAAGATGCGTTTTAAGAGTTACTTTAATAAAAGAGCTTCTTTACTCTGCCATTCTAGTAACAATAATTTTACACATATTTTATGAAATAAAAAACACAGTTAGTTAATTAATTTTTTTTTTGTCAACTACTACCCTCTCCCCCTAACCAAAACGAGACATTGTCCTCAATATCCTAACATAGAAAGATAGAGTATAGAAGACATCACCTAAAATAACAAACACTAACAAATCTGAAACATACTTAAACAAATATAAGAAATAACAAAACACAAATATTATGCTAGTAATAGTAGTAATAATAATAATAATAAAGAAGAAGAAGAAGAAGAAGTTGATGAGAACTTTGAGATGAAAGATTAACGTAAGAATTAAACAATGATAACAATAAATGTCAAGGTTAGAGTATCCACTAATGGTATGTCAAACAAGTATAGTATAAACTCTTTTTATGCAAATGGAAACCACACACAAAGGAGGTTCCAATTAGATTACAAATTGTTAACATGATTACATTAGTTATTTTATTTGATTAATTCTAGTTTTTATAAAAGGTTCATCAAAGATTTTAGTTTAATATCTAAGCCCTTAAGTAACCTTCCAACAAAGGATAATATTTTTGAATGTACTTAACATTGTAAAGAAGCCTTTGTTAAATTTAAAAACTTGCTTACTTGTGCTGCTGTCATTCAACCTCTTGATTGGTCATTTACCTTTTGAAATAATGTGTGACGCTAGTGATTATGTTGTAGGTGTTGTTTTGGGACAAAGAAAAGATAAGAAACCTTATGTGATTTACTATGCAAGTAAAACTTTAAATAATGGTTATTATGATAAGTTGTTGTCATTTCTTGATCATGCTATGAAACAGGAATTTCTAACATCTTCTGCACGCAAATCATAATCTTTTCTGCTATTGCCGAATAATTGATTGACCAACTATAATCTTTTATTTTTATAATTGATCCCTCCATGAGTCGTATAAATTGGTCATCTAAGAAAAGCCGTAAAAAGCTTAGATTGGATTTGAGTCTTCATTTGTGAATCTTTGTGTCTTTTTCTTTTATTATTGTGTTTTGTTATTTCTTATATTTGTTTAAGTGTGTTTCAGGTTTGTTAGTGTTCGTTATTTCAGGTGATGTCTTTTATACTTTATCTTTCTACTTTAGGACATTGAAAACAATGTCTCGTTTTGGTTGGGGGGAGAGGGTAGTAGTTGACAAAAAAAATTAACTAACTGTGTTTTTCATTTCATAATTCTGCTCATATACTCATTTAACATGTATTCTTAAATCTTCATTTTCACGCACACACTTTAACATATAATTATGGGTTGCACATTTGATTATTACATTATTTATGTTCTTTAGTTAAATGTAACAACTAAGGGAAAGGAATACTATATAATTTGGAAAAAAAACAAAAAAAAGAGCAAAAAAAATTATAATAATAAATATATAGATAAGTTGGTTTCGTAGCCTCCCTAACCTAAGCAATTAAGCCCGAAAGGGTGTTTCAACACCTAATACCCTAAAGTCAATTAACTTGGGAGCTATTAACTCTACACTTGTTACATGGGTCGAGGAGAAAAGTTTAAAGGAATCAAACATTGCACTATCTACGTATCAATACCTACAACTCAAGTTATTAAGCTCGTAGGGGTGTCTCAACACTTAATGCCCTAAGACGAACTAGTTTGGGAGTATTTAGCCAAAAGTTCATTACATGGGTTAAGATGCATCGTGTTTAAAGTTATATGTGTATATATATTAAAAAAAAAAAAAAAATAATAATAATCACAACCCAAGGAAGTTAACCTTAAATATTAGAAGAAAAATTTTGTTTTCTTCCAAGTAAAGCCCCAAAACTATGTGTTGATATATTGAGCACAAAAGAAAGGCTTAATAATATCTTGTTTAAGAGGTATTGAGCAGATATATAAATTTAATGAGAGTTTGTTTATTTGGATAGATTAATGAAAGTTGAATGATGAATACCTTGCTTTTGTGGAATTTGCAAATTGTTTTTCTATTTTAACGCTTTGATTACTAGGGACTAGTATTAATCTGGTTGGGGGGTGTGATTAGTACTTAAAAGTGCATTTTTATCAAAGTTTTATATTATCATTTTGCACTTGAAGTATCAATAACTCCTTAACTAAAGCATGTTTTATAATAACATATCTAATAATATAAGATGCCTTTAATTTTTGGTAAATATTCATTTTAAATGCAGGCCTATCACATAAATAAAAGGATTGATTGATGAGTTTAAGAACTGAAATTGAAAGGATAAAGAGATGGTCAAACTTAGAAAAGAGATATTGGTGTAGTCCAAACCGAAACACTATTTGGAAATTTGGTCATATCTGGAGTTGTAAATCTCGGATTTAGGTTTACTTTATACGGATGGAAAGGTAAGACATAGGCCTACAACTTTCATATGAAGCCCAAGATTTAAAAAGGTCATTATCAAGTCCGAATTTGTCCTATAGCTTGAGCACTATTTAGTGTTTAACCCATATCAGGAATTATAGAAGTCTAAATGACCTCCATTTTTTTGTTCTATAAAGCTGAGAAAATTTCCTACAACTTTCATCTTTTCAACTGTTCCAATATTGATCCTATCAGTGATGTTTTGGGCAAACAATAGAAGATAAGGATTGTCACCAAGTCAAGAGTTGGCCACCAACGCATCAATTAGTTATCAAATCAATAGTTCCTAATTTTGGCCTATAAAAGGAGGCATTTGCCATGCATTTAGGCATCCTGGTTTCCAGATCAAGATCATGCTCTTCCTTTCACTCTTTGTATTTTTGTAATGCTTAAGTTTTACTTTCATTAATATCAAGTTTATGCCTTTCAATTCCTTTCCTTTACTTAGTTAACTTTTATCTTATTTATGTTCTTATTTTTTTATTTATTTTTCTTTCTCTCATTATGTCTAGCTAAGTTTATTATGTCAAGGTGAAAAGGTTAAACTAATGGTGTAAGAATAAACATAGTGTAAACTTAATATGGACTTTAATGCTTGGTACTAACATGTTTTGTATTTGTTATCTTATTCACTCTTTAATACTTTGCTTGTTAAATGACTAATATACTAATATGTTTTATATTTGTTATCTTGTTCACTCTTTAATACTTTGCTTGTTAAATGACTAATCTATATTTATGTTGTATAACACTTGATATAAAAAATACTTGGCACTCTAATAGCCCATACTGTATGGTATAACTAACACCTAAGCTATAAAAGAAAATTAATTTGTTGTTAAGATAAGTTATAATCATGAATGCCTGACAATATTTATAAGTATTAGCATTAATCAAATAAGATAACTAATGTAATCATGTTAACAATTTATAATCTGATTGGAACCTTTTTTGTGCGTGGTTTCCAATTGAATAAGAAGAGTTTATACTATACTTATTTGACATAACATTAATGGATCCTCTAACCTTGACATTTGTTATTATCATTGTTTAACCTTACATTGACCTTCCATCTCAAAGTTCTCATCAACTTCTTTTTCTTCTTTTTCTTCTTCTTTATTATTATTATTATTATTACTATTAGTACTACTACTACTACTAGTAGTAGTAGTAGTAGTATTGTTGTTGTTGTTGTTATTACTATTGTTGTTGTTTATAATTTATACAATTAACCTCCCTATGGTTCGACCCCGGTTTTTTCGGGTTATTTATTACTTCGACACTCCTACACTTGGGAGAATACATCAATCTTTTGGTCGTGTCAGTAACAGGGTTTAGGGTTTTATTAATTTAACAATATTTATTCCTAGAAATTTTACTAGAGGCGTGATTAGTGCTTAAAAGTCTATTTTTATCAAGATTTTATATCATCATTTTGCACTTGAAGTATCAATAACTCTTTAACTAAAACATGTTTTATAATAACAAGTTTGATACCATAAGATATATTTAATTTATAGTAAATATTTATCCTAAATGTAGGCTTATCACAGAAATAAAAGGATTGATTGATGGGTTGAAGTACTAAATTAAAAGGATAAAGAGAGTGTGAATCTTAGAAAAGAGATGGTAGTTTATTCTAAGCTGGAATACTATGTAATTGGATCATAACTGGAGTTGCAGAACTTGGATTTAGGTCTAATTTATATGGATGGAAAGCTAAGACATAAGCCTAAAACTATAATAGGAAGACAATACTAATTATGTTGTTTGGAAGTCCAAATCTAAGCAACAACATGTAAGTTTGAATCTGTCCCACAGCCTACACACTATTCAGTGATCAACCCATATCTCGAGTTCTAGAAATCCAAATAACCTTAATTTCCTAGAACTTTCATGAGGTTTGATCAGTACTTGAAAGTGCATTTTTATCAAGGTTTTATATCATCATTTTGCACTTGAAGTATCAATAACTCCTTAACTAAAGCATGTTTTATAATAATATATCTAATAATATAAATTATAAGTTGAATTGGACCTTTTGTTGTTTCTAATATTTTTTTTATGATGCAGTTAAAATTACAAGTTTAGAAACCAACAAAATACTCAAGGTCAATGGGTATTGTTTGAAACCTTTCTATGAAGGTTGGACGGCAGAACTCACCACTTATGTAGAGTTAGTTGAACCAATCTATGAAGAATAAGCATGCCACATGTCAAGCCAACGACATAAAACAAAAGTGCTTACTATGAGGCAACCCAGCATAAAAAAAATCAGATTTGCTTTCTTTTTCCTTATCTTTTATTTTTTCATATTTTAATTTATTTTTTGTCATTCTCTTATGTTCCTTTGCTATTATTTCAACACTGAGGACAAGGTTGTGTTTTAAGTGTGGGGGTTTTGGGAGAATTTTAGTTTTCTTATTTTAGTTTTCTTTATTGTTCTTTAACAAAAAAAAAAAATTATGTTTGATCTTTTTAACTCCCATTGATTTTTGAAAATATGAGTATTATGTATGAGAATTAATTGAGATAGATGAAAATATAAATCAAATGAAGGAGTATGGATGCAAATTTTAAGGTTTAATTGGTTTAGGAATTGATTTTGAGGATATACCATGTTGACTTTATAATGTTATACCAATGCAAGCTTTTGAGCCTTCAACATTATATTCTTTGAGTGTGCATTCTTTCAATGATATGTATCTCTAGAACTTGCTTCATATCTTATTGAGATTATATTCGATTACAAATATACATGAAGATAATAAAGGCATTAGGAATTTTAATCATTTGAACCAAAAAGCCAACCTAAAGCATATTATCCTCAGTGAGCCCCTTTTGAGCTTGTTTATCTTTTGTTTGCTTTATCCATGTATAAGCTTTAACTTTAAATATATTTTTCTTTTCCCCTAGCCAAGGATTAGTAGAGCATATACTTGTGATATTTCATGGAATTATGGTTGGAAATTATGTGAAAAAAAGAAGTGATGTTTGATGAAAAGATGGGCAAAATTGTGAAAAAGAAAAAGGAAAAGAAGAAAAAGAGAAAGAAAAAAAATGTTCATTTATGTTCTTAATATTTTATGTTGAAAAAGCTTGAAATCAAAAGAAGTTAAGCATTGGTGATTAAAGATGAAAAATTTATGTGCTTTGATGGAATATCTTGTTTGAAATATCATTTTTTTAGAATGCTCCACTTTCTTTGATTTGAACCTTTTTTTTTATTCTCTTTTACCTCACCTTAACCTTAGCCCCATTACAACCAGAAAATAAGACCTTTTGCTTCATGCATTATTTGTAATATGTTAGTAATGGAGATGAGATTGAAAAGCAAGCTTATGGTAGAACATACTCTTTCATTGAATTTGAGAGATTTAAACACATAAACCCTAAACACATGCGTGTTAGAGTGTATATCAATGAGAGGACCTATCACTTTGGCATGACATATATTTCATTTAAATCCCGACGATTGATTGAGTTTTGAAGCTTGCATTTAAACAAATTTATGAAAATTTATGCTTTTTATCCTTTTTTATTATATTCTTATCTATAATGCTTGTACTCTTGGACATTTATGGGAGATTAAGAGATTAATCATAGTTATTTTCAATTTAATTTTATTTATCATTTCTCGAGGACGAGCAAGAGCTAAGTGTGCGGGTATTTGATGTAACCATATTATTCTATAGTTTCACCCACATCTACCTAATGTTTTGTTCATGTTTTATATGTAAAATGCCTTGATATTCTTTATATATATATATATATATATATATATGTTTTGAAAACACTTTTAGATGAAAGATGCAAAAAGGAGTAAATTGGAGGTAATTGGCAGATTTGATGTTCAATTGATATTTTATGCAGAGCGTGAGTTATAGAGATTGAAATGAAGTGATTTTAGTGGCACTAAAAAGCTAACATCCATACCTTTCTAGAAATGTAATGCAAGAAAAATAAAAAGAGAAAGATCATGGAAATCACATCCTTCAAAGTCAAATCTTGTATTCTGCCACCATTGACCTTTGTCCATTCAAAATTCAATATCTAGAGCTATATAAATTCAATTGATGCAAACTCAATTTTTTTTTATTCTTGACTCAAACTATAAACACTCAAAATTTTAGCTAAAAATGGTGTCATATGAGGGAGATTTGATTTTTCAAAGATGACAACTGAATTCTGCCAGCAAACAGGTTTCGTGAAGAAATGAGTCCAAATTATGTTTCGAAGCTTCTAAACTATCATCCAAGTTATAATTTCAGCAATTTAGCCCCTCTAGTAAATCAATCTAGAAGGTCAAGAAAAGTAGCCACCAACCTCAATCCACCAACCTCAAATCACCAACCACAAACCAGCTGCAAGTTGGAATGCTGCCATTGTCAAAGAAGGAGGCTACAATGGTGGGTTGTTTGTGGTGACTACTAATGTCAAAGTTTGGCAACTTAGCATATAAAAAGAAAGAGAGAGGGGAGAGAAAGGGGGCAGCAGCCAGATGTGAAGAAACACAAACTCTCCTCTCTACAAACTAGAAATAATGTTTTCTTCTATCTTTAAGAATAGTTGTTCCATAGATATGCAAGGCTAAACTCATTTTCTTAGTTGCAAGGACACAACAAACCTTTAGATTTCAAGAACCATAAGATTTATTCTTCCTTTTATTTTTAGTTT
Source organism: Populus euphratica (assembly GCF_000495115.2). Taxonomy (NCBI): domain Eukaryota; kingdom Viridiplantae; phylum Streptophyta; class Magnoliopsida; order Malpighiales; family Salicaceae; genus Populus; species Populus euphratica. The sequence continues at coordinate 124,521 of NW_011500453.1, read as the reverse complement.
ATATTATGAATGAGTATGATTGTTTTCCTATGCATATTTTCTATGATTGTTGTTGATAATTGCTAGAGCCAACTCTAAGTTATTATTGTGAACAATCTATTGCTAAGTTTGATATCAAAACCGGAGTTGTGGTATATGAACTTGTGAAGCAACTAAGTTTGACAATTGTGGCAGAACTACATTATTAAACTTAAGGAGAACACTCAAATATCTAGTTCTTAGGGCTGCCATTGAACTAAATCATTAATGTAGATATTGTGATTGTTTGTTGGTTAGGGTTAGTTATACGGCGGATCTATTAATTAACCAACGTTAAGAAAAGATGAAAATTCAGAATATAAATTGTAGTTTCGTTTCAAGGATTAGTTTTAATTTCTGTAGGTGGATGTGTGCTTGCGACCAAGGTTTGTTTTCTTGATAAATTTCGGTTTCAATTGATTTTATTTGCTAGTTTAATTTCTTCTATATTTTAGATCATCACAAATCAAAACCCCCCCAGATTGCATAACGTATTGCATAAAAATCTGAACAAAATCTTCCTCGTGGAATCGACCCCTTACTTGCTCTTTACTATCCTGTGTGTTGTGTTTTAAGCTAGGGTAATTAATTTGTGCAACCACGACACCACAACACCCTAGTTATCTTATAATTTCTTGCTTTATTAGAAAACATAAAATTGAAAGAGCCTTACTTGATCTTGGAGTCAGTGTGAATTTACTTCCATATTTAGTTTTTCAAAGTCTCAATCTAGATGAGTTAAAACCAACTTCTGTAACTCTTTTACTTGCCAATAGATCTGTAAAAGTTCTTAGAGGAATAATTGAAGATGTGTCAATACAAGTCAATAAATTTATTTATCCTGTGGATTTTATTGTCTTGGACACACAACTTGTTCAAGCATGTAATTCATTTCCTGTTATTTTAGGACGTCCATTTCTTGCAACTTCTAATGCATTGATTAATTGTAGGAATGAACTGATGAAGCTATCATTGGAAACATGACATTGGAGATGAATATTTCCAACATTTGCAAGAAACCTGGAGATGATAATGATTTACAGGAAGTGAACTTTACTGAAAAATTAATTCATGATCAATTTCAAACCACTTCCAGTGAAATTGAGATTGATGAATCTGATGATTTGCAAATGGTTTATTTTCAGGAAGAATCAAAGGCAAGTAATTGGAGACCACAAATTGAGGAATTGTCACCATGATCAATTAAGTCCATACCTTCAAGTGTTCAACCACCCAAACCTGATTTGAAGTTGTTACCATTCAATCTCAAATACTCATTTTTAGGAGAAAATGAAACTTTTTCAGTAATAATCTTTACCAAACTTAATGCACATCAAAAAGGTAAGTTATTACAAACTCTGAAAATGCACACAAATGTATTAGGATGGACATTAGCTAACATAAAAGGAATTAGTCCTTTGATTTGTGCACACATAATTTATTTGGAGGAAAATGCTAAACCCTCTAGGGAAATGCAATGGAGGCTCAATCCTAATTTGAAAGAAATAGTGAAAAATAAAGTCAGTAAGCTTCTAGATAATGGAATCATTTATTCTATTTCTGACAGTAAATGGGTAAGTCCTACCCAAGTTGTACCCAAGAAGTCTGGAGTCACTATGATAACAAATGAGAATAATGACTTTATTCCCACTAGGACTGTTACTCGTTGGCGCATGTGCATTGACTATAGAAAACTTAATTCAATGACTAGAAAAGATCATTTTCCTTGACCTTTCATAGATCAAATTCTAGAAAAAGTTATAGGTTATGAATTTTATTGTTTCCTAGATGGCTATTCGGGTTACAACCAAATTGAAATTGCATTGGAAGATCAAGAGAAGACTACTTTCACATGTCCATTTGGTACTAATTAGTACTTAAAAGTGCCTTTTTTTATCAAGGTTTTATATCATCATTTTGCACTTGAAGTATTAATAACTTCTTAACTAAAACATATTTTATAATATAATATACCTTTAATTTATGGTAAATGTTTATTTTAAATGCAGGCCTCTCATATAAATGAAAGGATTGATTGATGCATTTAAGAACTAAAATTGAAAGGACAAAGAGATAGCCAAACTTAAAAAAGAGATGACGGTACAGTCCAAACCAAAACACTATTCAGTAATTGGGTCATATCTAGAACTGTAGATCTCAGATTTAGGTATATTTTATATGGATGAAAAGTTAAGACATAGGCCTACAACTTTCATATCGAGCCCAAGACTTAAAAAGCCATTTTCAAGTCCATATTGCAGCAATAACAAAGAAGTCTGAATCTGTCCTCCAACCCGAGCACTGTTCAGTTGTAGGCCCATATCTGAAGTTCTAAAAGTCCAAATGACCTCAATCTTTTACACAAGAAAACCTAGACAATTTCCTACAACTTTCATGTTTTCAAGTGGTTCTAATTTTGACATTATCAATGATGTTTTGGGCAAATAAGAGAAGATAAGAATTGTCACCTACTCAAGAGTTGGTCACCCACTCACCAATTCGTCATAAAATCAATAGTTCCTAATTTAGGCTTATAAAAGGAGGCATTTGCCATGCATTTAGGCATCTTGGTTTCCTGATCAAGATCATGCTCTTGCTTTCACTCTTTGTATTTTTTGTAATGTTTATGCTTTCCTTTCATTAATATCAAGTTTATGCCTTTCATTTCCTTTCATTTACTTAGTTTACTTTATCTTATTTATGTTTTTATTTTATTTATTTATTTATTTTTATGATGTTTAGCTAAGTTTATTATATCAAGGTGAAAAGGTTACACTAATGGTGTAAGAATAAGTATAGTGTAAACTTAATATGGACTTTAATGTTTGATACTAACATGTTTTGTATTTGTTATCTTGTTCACTCTTTAATACTTTGCTTGTTAAATGGCTAATCTAGATTTATGTTGTATAATAGTTGGTACATCAAATGCTTGGCACTTTCATAGCACAAACTGTATGGTATAACTGACACCTGTTGACACGATTAAAAGATTGATGTCTTCTCCCAAGTGGGTTAACCGACTTAAGTCATGGAGTACTGTTGTCCGCCATTTAACTAGGGTGAGAGAAACTAGCAAAAATCACTCAAAAAGAAACACAAAAACAATGTGAGAAAAAAAAATAATCAACCTTTATCTACAAGATCATTCAAACCAGTTGATTTATTTTCACTAGGAAAATTATCAAAGTAAGCTTTCAAACGATGTCCATTTTCCTTAAAAACATTGTCATTTATTGAATTCTGAATATCACAGGCCCCATAAGGATTGCTCCATCTTGATCTTAGCTCTTTAGGGAATGGATAGAGTTGAGAATTATAAAACAAAACTTTTTGACTAGTATCAACTTTTTGACAATTTTCACAAGTTTTGCAGAATGCATGTGTGTCCTTGAACATGGTGAGCCAATAAAATCCATTTTAAAATATTTTTGCAGCTGTCTTTTTTGATGAAAAATAACTCCCACATGATTTAGAATGACAAAGTTTAATGACACTACTTACCTCATTATCGATAATGAATCTTTGAAAATATTTGATAAGGACAATATTTGAATAAGTTAGGGTCATCCCAATAAAAGTTCTTTACTTCGTTCAAAAACTTTTCTTTATCTTAGGTACTCCAATGAGGTGGCAAATCTCCTAAAGCAAGAAAATTGATATTTTTATCATACGAAGGCATTGGAATAAGAGAAAGTAAGGATTTGTGAGGAAAGTAATCAGATGTCAGATGTCGAATTTGTTGTCACTTTTGACAAAAGATCCGCATCAATATTTTTGGTGCGTTTTTCATTCGTGATTTATTCCTCAGAATAAATCATTTGCAAACCTTCAGATTCATCCAACTCATTTTTACTTAAAGTAGATTCAAGTTGATCATAAACTAATTCATCAACATGATCTACTTCTTGTAAATCATTATCATCTCTAGGTTGCTTGCAAATATTGAAAATATTCATCTCCAATGTCATGTTTCCAAATGATAGCTTCATCAGTCCATTCCTACAATTAATCAATGCGTTAGAAGTTGTAAGAAACGGACGTCCTAAAATAACAGGAAATGAATTACATGCTTCAACAGGTTCTGTGTCCAAGATAACAAAATTCACAGGATAAATGCTTCAACAGGAAAAATTGACATACCATTAGTGGATCCTCTAACCTTGACATTTGTTGTTATCATTATTTAATCCTTACGTTAATCTTCCATCTCAAAGTTCTCATCTTCTTCTTCTTCTTCTCCTTCTTTTTGTTTATTATTATTGTTGTTGTTGTTGTTGTATTATTGTCATCTATAATTTATACAATTAACCTCCTTCTGGTTTGACCCCGGTCTTGCCGGGTTATTTATTACTTTGACACTCTTGCACTTAGGAGAAGACATCAATCATTTAGTCATGTCAGACACTTTTGCATATCGAAGGATGCCTTTTGGATTATGTAATGCACCAGCCACATTTCAAATATGCATGCTCCGTATATTTAGGGATATGGTTGAACATTTTGTTGAGATTTTTATGGATGATTTTTCTATTTTTGGCAATTCATTTGATGATTATTTGACTAACTTAGAAAAGGTTTTGAGCAGGTATGAAGAGAAGAATATTGTACTGAATTGGGAAAAATATCACTTTATGGTAACAAACAGCATTTTACTTGGTCAAATTGTTTCATCAAAAGGAATTGAGGTTGATAAATCTAAAATTGAGTTAATTGCTAACTTGCCAAAATAAAAATCTATTAAAGATTTTAGATCATTCTTAAGGCACGCCGGTTTTTATAGAAGGTTCATCAAAGATTTTAGTTTAATATCTAAGCCCTTAAGTAACCTTCTAACAAAGAATAATATTTTTTAATGGACCGAATATTGTGAAGAAGCCTTTGATAAACTTAAAAACTTGCTTACTTCTGCTCCTATCATTCAATCTCCTGATTTGTCATTACCTTTTAAAATAATATGTGATGCTAGTAATTATGTTGTAGGTATTGGTTTAGGACAAATAAAAGATAAGAAACCTTATGTGATTTACTATGAATTTTAAATAGTGCTCAAATGAATTACACCGCCACTAAAAAAGAATTATTTGTAGCAGTATTTGCATGTGAGAAATTCAGGTCTTATCGTATAGGCTCACCTGTTATTGTTTTTAGTGATCATACTGATTAGTACTTAAAAGTGCCTAAGAAAGATTCCAAGGCTAGATTGGTGCGGTGGATTTTATTACTTCAAGAATTTGCATTTTTATCAAGGTTTTATATCATCATTTTGCACTTGAAGTATCAATAACTCCTTAACTAAAGCATGTTTTATAATAATATATCTAATAATATAAGATACCTTTAATTTGTGGTAAATGTTCATTTTAAATGCAGGCCTATCACATAAATGAAAGGATTGATTGATGAATTTAAGAACTGAAATTGAAAGGATAAAGAGATGGCCAAACTTAGAAAAGAGATGTCGGTGCAATCCAAACCATTATACTGTTCAGTATTTTGGCCATATGTGGAGTTCTAGAAATCAAAATGAGCTGAATGTTTTATACAAGAAAGCTGAGACAATTTCCTACAACTTTCATGTTTTCAAGTGGCTCTAATTTTGACGTTATCAATGACATTTTGGGCATACAAGAGAAGATAAAGATTGTCACCAAGTCAAGACTTGGTCACCCACTCATCAATTAGTCATCAAATCAATAGTTCTCAATTTTGGCCTATAAAAGGAGGCATTTGCCATGCATTTAGGCATCTTGGTTTCCAAATCAAGATCATTCTCTTATTTTCTCTCTTTGTATTTTTTTGCAATGTTTATGCTTTGTTTTCATTAATATCAAGTTTATACCTTTCATTTCCTTTTCTTTACTTAGTTAACTTTTATCTTATTTATGTTCTTATTTTGTTTATCTATTTTTCTTTCTTTCATTATGACTAGCTAAGTTAATTATGTCAAGGTGAAAAGGTTACACTAATGGTGTAAGAATAAGTATAGTATAAACTTAATATGGACTTTAATGTTTGATACTAACATGTTTTATATTTGTTATCTTGTTCACTCTTTAATACTTTGCTTGTTAAATGACTAATCTTGATTTATGTTGTATAACAATTGGTACAACAAATGCTTGGTACTTTCATAGCCTATACTGTATGGTATACCCGATACCTGAGCTATGAAAGGAACTTGATTTGTTGTTAACATAAGTTATAATCATGAATGTTTGACGAAATTTACAAGTATTAACATTAATTGAATAAGATGACTAATGTAATCATGTTAACAATCTATAATCTGATTGGAAATCCTTTGTGTGTGGTTTTCAATTGAATAATAAGAGTTTATACTATACTTGTTTGACATACCATTAGTGGATCCTCTAACCTTGACATTGTTTGTTATCATTATTTAATTCTTACGTTAATTTTTCATCTTAAAGTTCTCATCAACTCTTCTTCTTCTTCTTCTTCTTTATTATTATTATTGTTGTTGTTGTTATTATTATTATTATTATTATTATTACTACTACTACAACTACGACTACTAGTAGTAGTAGTATTAGTATTATTATTGCTACTATTATTATTGTTGTTGTTATTGTTACTATTGTTGTTGTTTATAATTGTTATTTATAATTTGTATAATTAACCTCCTTGTGGTTCGACCCCGATCTTGCCGGGTTATTTATTACTTCGACACTCCTGCACTTGGGAGAAGACATGAATCTTTTCATCGTGTCAAGTTTTTGGCGCCGTTGCCTGGGAGAAATGGACTGATGAAGCTATCATTTGGAAACATGACATTAGAGATGAATATTTTCAACATTTGCAAGCAACCTAGAGATGATAATGATTTACAGGAAGTGGACTTTACTGAAAAATTAATTCATGATCAATTTCCAACCACTTCCAGTAAAATTGAGATTGATGAATCTGATGATTTGCAAATGATTTATTTTCAGGAAGAATCAAAGACAAGTAATTGGAGGCCACAAATTGAGGAATTGCCACCACGATCAATTAAGTCCATACCTTCAAGTGTTCACATACCAAAACCTGATTTGAAGTCGTTGCCATCCAATCTCAAATACTCATTTTTGGGAGAAAATGAAACTTTTCTGGTAATAATCTCTTCCAAACTTAATGCACATCAAGAAGGTAAGTTATTACAAACTGTGAAAATGCACAAAAATGCATTAGGATGGACCATAGCTGATATAAAAGGAATTAGTCCTTTGATTTGTACATATAGAATTTATTTAGAGGAAAATGCTAAACCCTCTAGAGAAATGCAACGAAGGCTAAATCCTAATATGAAAGAAGTAGTGAAAAATGAAGTCATTAAGCTTCTAGATAATGAAATCATTTATCCTATTTCTGACAGCAAATGGGTAAGTCCTACCCAAGTTGTACCCAAGAAGTCTGGAGTCACTGTGATAACAAATGAGAATAATAAGTTAATTCCCACTAGAATTGTTACTGGTTGGCGCATGTGCATTGACTATAGGAAACTTAATTTAATGACTAGAAAAGATAATTTTCCTTTACCTTTCATGGATCAAATCCTAGAAAGAGTTGCAGGTCATGAATTTTATTGTTTCCTAGATGGCTATTCGGGTTACAACCAAATTGAAATTGCATTGGAAGATCAAGAGAAGACTACTTTCACATGTCCATTTGGTACTTTTGCATATCGAAGGATGCCTTTTGGATTATGTAATGCACCAGCCATATTTCAAAGATGTATGCTTAGTATATTTAGTGATATGGTTGAACATTTTCTTGAGATTTTCATGGATGATTTTTCTGTTTTTGGCAATTCATTTGATGATTGTTTGACTAACTTAGAAAAGATTTTGACGAGGTGTGAAGAGAAGAATCTTGTGCTGAATTGGGAAAAATGTCATTTTATGGTAACAAACGGCATTGTACTTGGTCACATTGTTTCATCAAAAGGAATTGAGGTTGACAAATCTAAAATCAAGTTAATTGCAAACTTGCCAACACCAAAATCTCTTAAAGATGTTAGATCCTTCCTAGGACATGCTGGTTTTTATAGAAGATTCATTAAAGATTTTAGTGTAATATCTAAGCCTTTAAGTAACCTTCTAACAAAGGATACTATTTTTTAATGAACTGAACATTGTGAAGAAGCCTTTGTTAAACTTAAAAACTTGCTTACTTGTGCTCCTATCATTCAACCTCCCGATTGGTCATTACCTTTTGAAATAATGTGTGATGCTAGTGATTATGTCGTAGGTGCTGTTTTGGGACAAAGAAAAGATAAGAAACCTTATGTAATTTACTATGCAAGTAAAACTTTAAATAGTGCTCAAATGAATTATACCACCACTGAAAAAGAATTACTTGCAGTAGTATTTGCATGTAAAAAATTCAGGTCTTATCTTGTTGGCTCACCTGTTGTTGTTTTTAGTGATCATACAACATTGAAATATCTTCTTTCTAAGAGAGATTCTAACGCTAGATTGGTGCGTTGGATTTTGTTACTTTAAGAATTTGATATCATAATCAAAGATAAGAAAGGCAACGAAAATGTTGTCGCAGATCACTTGTCAAGATTGACAACAGATTCGAGAATTGACATCACACCAATCGATGACTACTTTCCCGATGAATCTTTACTTTCTATCTCTACAATGCCTTGGTTTGCTAATATTGTCAATTTTCTTGTTTCAAGACAATTGCCAGCTCATTAGAGTACCCAAGATAAAAGAAAGTTCTTAAATGAAGTCAAGAACTTTTATTGGAGTGACTCTTATTTATTCAAATATTGTCCTGATCAAATATTTCGAAGATGTATTCCTGACAATGAGGTAAGTAATGTCATTAAATTTTGTCATTCTAAGGCATGTGATTAGTACTTAAAAGTGCATTTTATATCCAAACCGGAACAGTGTTCGGTAATTGGGTCATATCTGGAGCTATATATCTCAGATTTAGTTCCAATTTATATATTGGGTTATATCTGGAGCTACAGATCTCAGATTTAGGTCCAATTTATATGGATGGAAAGGTAAGACATAGGCCTACAACTTTCATATGGAGCCCAAGATCTAAAAAGGCCATTTTCAAGTCCAAATTATAGCAACAACAAAGAAGCCCGAATCTGTCTTCCAGCCCGAGCGCTGTTCGGTATTTTGGCCATATCTGGAGTTCTAGAAGTCCAAATGAGCTGAATTTTTTACACAAGATAGCTGAGACAATTGCCTACAACTTTCATGTTTGCAAGTGGTTCCAATTTTGACGTTATCAATGACGTTTTAGGCAGACAAGAGAAGATAAGGATTGTCACCAAGTCAAGAGGTGGCCACCCACTTATCAATTAGTCATCAAATCAATAGTTCCCAATTTTGGCCTATAAAAGGAGGCATTTGCCATGCATTTAGACATCTTGGTTTCCAGATCAAGATCATGCTCTTCCTTTCTCTCTTTGTATTTTTTGTAATGTTTATGCTTTGCTTTCATTAATATCAAGTTTATGCCTTTCATTTCATTTCCTTTCCTTTACTTAGTTAACTTTTATGTTCTTATTTTGTTTATCTATTTTTCTTTCTTTCATTATGTCTAGCTAAGTTTATTATGTCAAGGTGAAAAGGTTACACTAATGGTGTAAGAATAAGTATAATGTAAACTTAATATGGACTTTAATGTTTGATACTGACATGTTTTGTATTTGTTATTATGTTCACTCTTTAATACTTTGCTTGTTAAATGACTAATCTTGATTTATGTTGTATAACACTTGGTCCAACAAATGCTTGGCACTTTCATAGTTCATATTGTATGGTATAACCGACACCTGAGCTATGAAAGGAACTTGATTTGTTGTTAACATAAGTTATAATCATGAATGCTTGACGAGATTTACAAGTATTAGCATTAATCGAATAAGATGACTAATGTAATCATGTTAACAATCTATAATCTGATTGGAACCTCCTTTATGTGTGGTTTCCAATTGAATAATAAGAGTTTATATTATACTTGTTTGACATACCATTAGTGGAATCTCTAACCTTGACATTCGTTATTATCATTGTTTAATCGTTACATTAATATTCCATCTCAAAGTTCTCATCATCTTTTTCTTCTTCTTCTCCTTCTTTTTCTTTATTATTATTATTATTACTATTATTATAACTACTACTACTACTACTAC
>NW_011500453.1:100828-114263 GCF_000495115.2 Populus euphratica | reverse complement strand
AGTACTATTATTATTATTATTATTATTATTATTATTATTATAGTTGTTGTTGTTATTGTTGTTATTACTATTATTATTGTTGTTATTATTATTATTGTTATTTATAATTGTTGTTTATAATTTGTACAAATAACCTCCCTGTGGTTCGACCCCGGTCTTACCGGGTTATTTATTACTTCGACACTCCTGCACTTGGGAGAAGACATCAATCTTTTAGTCATGTCAGCATGTGGGGGCCATTTCTCGTCAAATAAGACAACTGTAAAAATCTTACAAAGTGGATTTTGTTACTTCAATTTTATTAGTACTTAAAAGTGCAATTTTATCAAGGTTTTATATCATCATTGTGCACTTGAAGTATCAATAACTCCTTAACTAAAACATGTTTTATAATAATATAAGATACCTTTAATTTATGGTAAATGTTCATTTTAAATGCAGGCCTATCACATAAATGAAAGTATTGATTGATGAATTTAAGAACTGAAATTGAAAGGATAAAGAGATGGCCAAACTTAGAAAAGAGATGTCGGTGCAATCCCAACCAGAACACTATTCGGTAATTGGGTCATATCTAGAGCTATAGATCTCCGATTTAGGTCTACTTTATATGGATGGAAAGGTAAGACATAGGCCTACAACTTCCATATGGAGCCCAAGACATCAATCTTGGTTATTTATTACTTCGACACTCCTGTACTTGGGAGAAGACATCAATCTTTTCGTTGTGTCACATACAGCATTGAAATATCTTCTTTCTAAGAAAGATTCTAAGGCTAGATTGGTACGGTAGATCTTGTAAATTTCAAGAATTTGATATCACAATCAAAGACAAGAAAAGCATCGAAAATATTGTCGCAGATCATTTGTCAAGATTGACAACAGATTTGAAAACTGACATCACACCAATCAATGACTACTTTTTCATAGGAATCTTTACTTTCTGTCTCTACAATGCCTTAATTTGCTAATATTGTTAATTTTCTTGTTTCAGGACAATTACCAGCTCATTGGAGTACCCAAGATAAAAGAAAGTTCTTAAACCGAGTGAAGAACTTTTATTAGGATGACCTATATTTATTCAAATATTGTCCTAATCAAATATTTCAAAGATGCATTTCCAATAATGAGGTAAGTAGTGTCATTAAATTTTGTTATTCTAAGGCATATGAGGGCCATTTTTTTATCAAGAAAGACAACTGCAAAAATCTTACAAAGTGGATTGTACTGGCCCACCATATTCATGGACTCACATGCATTCTGCAAGACTTGTGAAAATTATCAAAAGTTGGGATCTATTTTAAAATGTCACATGATACCTTTAAATCCTATTCTTATCATTCAGATCTTTGACTGTTAGGGTATAGATTTCATGAGTCCATTTTCTCCATCATTTAGTTTCTTATACATATTAGTCGTAGTAGATTATGTTTCAAAATGGATAGAGACAATTCCAAGTCGAAACAATGATCACAAAATAGTGATAAAGTTTTTGAAAGAAAATATTTTGAGTCGATTTGGAATCCCTCAAGCATGGTGGAACATATTTCTACAACAAGCCATTTTAGTATTTGATGAAAAAAATATGGAATCACATACAAAGTTGCCTCCCCTTATCACCCTCAAACAAGTGGACAAGTAGAGCTTGCTAATAGGGAGATCAAACACATCTTGGAGAAAATAGTGAATCCTAATAGGAAAGATTGGTCTTTAAGACTTAGTGATGCAGTTTGGGTTTATCGAAGTGCTTATAAAACATCATTAAGTATGTCACCTTATAGACTAGTCTATGGAAAACCTTGTCACTGCTTATAAAATCAGACATTGCACTATCTACATATCAGTATTGGTAACTCGAGTTACTAAGCTCATAGGGGTGTCTCAACACCTAATGCCCTAAGACCAACTGGCTTGAGAGTCATTAGCCGAAAGCTCGTTAAATGGGTTAAAGATGCATGATGTTTTAAGTTATATGTATATATATATATATATATATATTAAAAAAAGAAGAAAAAATAATAATCCCAACCCAAGGAAGTTAACCTTAAACATTAGAATAACAATTTTGTTTTCTTCCAAGAAAAGCCCCATAACTATGTGTTGATATATTAAGCATAAAAGAAAGGTTTATTAATATCTTATTTAAAAGGTATTGAGCAGATATATAAATTTAATAAGAGTTTGTTTATCTAGATAGATTAATAGAAGTTGAATGATAAATACCTTGTTTTTTGGAATTTGTAAATTGTTTTTCTATTTTAACACTTTGATTATTAGGGACTAGTAATAAACTGGTTAAGGGGTGTGATTAGTACTTAAAAGTGTATTTTTTATCAAGGTTTTATATCATCATTTTGTACTTGAAGTATCAATAACTCCTTAACTAAAGCATATTTTATAATAACATATCTAATAATGTAAGATACCTTTAATTTATGATAAATGTTCATTTTAAATGGAGGCCTATCATATAAGTGAAAGGATTGATTGATGAGTTTAAAAACTGAAATTGAAAGGATAAAAAGATGGTCCAACTTAGAAAAAAAGATACAAGTCTATAACTTTCAAGTCCAAATTGTAGCAACAACGAAGAAGTCCTAATTTATCCTATAACCTGAACAATGTTCAGTGTTTGGCCTAAATCTGGAGTTCTAGAAGTCCAAATGACTTATATTTTTTTTTCCTCGAAAGATGAGACAATTTCCTACAACTTTTATGTAATGGTTCCAATTCTGAGAGATTGTGCATCAAAATTGTCATTAAGTCTCTTATTTTACATATGTATTTATTGTTTTTATTTGGTTATTTTTATAATAATTGATGTGCTTTTTAGTAATGAAGTTTCTTTTAATGTTTCGATAGGTTTTTGGAGCTTAAATGAATTAATTCAGAAAATTCAATGTCGAAATTCAGAAGAATAAAGAATTGAAGAGACATTTAGTTGAAGATTGAAGCAAATCTTGGTTCAATTAAGTGCTCCAAATTTGCCCTAAAAATCAATTCTATTCCAATTCTAGAAAAGAATATCATATGATCTAATTTAAGCCCAAACTTGTCTTATGTTGTGTGCAAACTTCAACGATTAAACACTCAAGGTTTCAATATCAATCTTAGCCCAAGTAATAGGTATATTTGTATCCTTATTTGATGCTTAAATTCATCCCCAAATCAGCCCCAAATCAATCTTCAAATCAGCCCAAGCATAATTCATGATCTTATATGTCCACACAACAAATAACAATTGATTTATTTTGGGTAATCCATTGATCTAAAATGCAAGCACATGGATGGAAAGCTGGAGGAGACAGCTCATAAATGAGGAAGAAAAACGTGCACCAAAGTGGTTGCAAAGCTGGCCTGATTTGATTTTTCAGAATACCTTTTGGTATTTTACCCATAACTTTTGACTCAGGAGTCCAAATGAGCTGTTATTTAATGATCTGGAAAGGTGATAAAATTTTCTATATATATGTCTCTAATAGACATCTTGATAAAAGGCTTCTAGGAGGGTCTAAATTACTGTCTAAAGTTAGCATCATATTTATATCCGAATTTTTACTGAAATTGTGTAGTGTTCTTCTTTGTAGATTTTAGTTCTTTAGCTTGTAAAACTTATTATTTCAGTTTCATTCAAGTTATTTCATATTTATTAAAGTGTTCTTATACATAATCATGATTGGCTAATCTCTTCTTCGATCCAAATTAAGGATGATGGTGGTTGAGGTGAGTTCTTTAAGATATAAATGAATCTTAATGTTTATCTTCTCATTTTCTTCATGAATGTTTTATTATTGCAAAGAAATTTTAGAAATCATTTAGGTAATGTGATAATCTTGAATTTTTATGCACAAACTTTAGTTTTGGTATAGATATTGCTTGATTCAATGTCTTACTTAATATGAAAGTACTTTGTTCATTCTTAAGCAATAATCAATCTTCATCTTTTTAAACTTCATTGTAATATCTTCCTATCTAATATCACCATCGTTGATATTAGGTTGAGTTATCTTATATATCTTGAAGGAATCACCAATACATCACCATTAAAATTAATTTGGACCAAGACTTACTTTTTCTTGTCATTTAAAATCTATTTATACGTTTTCATCTTTGAAAACAAATTCATCAATTATTTTCAACCAAGTTATTGTTAATTTAATTTCTCTTGAGTTTTTTTTGTTACCTAGCTTATTTTCCAGATCTAGCTCTCTGTGGATATGACCTCGATCTTACTAAGTTAATTGTTATATTGCACACTTGTGCACTTGCGAGTTAAAACAAGCTGATCATAAAAAGTGATCAATCAATTTTAGCGTCGTTGCCGGGGAGCTAGCAAGCAAAGGTAACAAATTTAGATTTGATTATTGGAAAATCCAAAAAAAAAAATCATATCAAAAAAATCAATTGGCTGGTTTTACCGCCTAAAAAAATTAAAAAAATAAATCAAACGGCTGGTTTTACCGCCTTAAAAAATTGACCTCAACTTTTTGGATATTGGACTGTGGAATAGACTACTAATTGTTGGCTTTTGGTTGGTTCAACCATTTTTCTTTTGATGTTTATTCTAATTAGTTTATAATATTTATTGTTTATATTATAAGGCTGGTTTTACCGCCTCTTGTTTATTTTATTTTATCTTATTGTATTGTTGTGGTTTTTTTTTAAGTACTTGGTTGGTATTACCGCCTCTTATTTATTTTATTTTTTGTTGTTTTGTTGTGATTATTTTTTTATATATTTATTGTTTAAAGTACTTGGCTGGTATTACCGCCTCTTTATTCATGCTTGTTATAATTATCTTTAATGTTTATTATTGTTAATATTGCTTATTAGTTGGAGTGTGAATTTTCTAATTTGTTGTATGTTTATTTTTGAGCTATTACTTTATCTTTTACATTTCATTTACTTTTATTTGCAATCTTCTTTTTCTTTTTCCTTTTTTTTCATATTCATATAATTGTTATATTATTATTATTATTATTATTATTTTCATCATGGCTAATGTTGAAGATGTAGAGGGTGAAAGGAGTGTTCAAGGTAATGGGCCTCCACAGTTCAATGATCAACCTAATTTTTGAACTCTTAGAGAGTATCTTCACCTAACTAGACAAAGTATACCTTCGTGTATTGTCTTGCCTTTTAACCAATAAGCTTTCAAATTGAAACTAGGCATGATCCAACTTCTTCCCACATATCATGGTATGGATTCTGAAAATCCATATATACATATTAAGGACTTTTAAGTTAATCACCCTAACTTAAACCACAACACACAAGATAATATAGAGTAAGCAAGGGGTCAATCCCACAAGGAAGATTTAGTTCAGATTTTTATGCTATATGTTATGCAATTGGGGAGTTTTGATTTGTGATGATCTAAACTATGGAAGAAATTAAACTAGCAAACAAAATCAATTGAAATCAAAATTTATCAAGAAAACAAACCTTGGTTGCAAGCACACATCCACCAATGGAAATTAGAACCGATCCTTGAAACAAAACTACAATTTATATTCTGAATTTTTATCTTTTCTTAATATTGGTTAATTAACAGATTTGTCGTATAACTAACCCTAACCAACAAACAATCACAATGTCTGCATTAATGATTTAGTTCAATGGCAGCCCTAAGAACTAGATATTTGAGTGTTTTCCCTAAGTTTAATAATATAGTTTCGCCATAATTATCAAGCTTAGTTGCTTCACAAGTTGATACATCACAACTCCGGTTTTGATATCAAACTTAGCAATAAATTGTTTACAATAATAACTTAGAGTTCCGCTCTAGCAATTATCAACAACAATCATAGAAAATATACATAGGAAAACAATCATACTCATTCATAATATAAACTGAAAATAAAAGGAAGAATAAATCTCACGGTTCTTGAAATCTGAAGGTTTGTTGTGTCCTTGCAACTAAGAAAAATGTTTAGCCTTGTATAACTATTAAACAACTACTCTTAAAGGATGAAGAAAGCATGATCTTTTTTTTGGGTTTGTAGAGGAGAGAATTTGTGTTTCTTAACTTCTGGCTGCTGCCCCCCTTCTCTCCCCTCTATCTTTCTTTTTATATGCTAAGAAACCCTAGTTTCTAATTTACAAAGTAGTCCTCCTTTAAGTTGACAATTGACATTTAAGTACTTTAATAACTATTTTCCCTAAATAAAGAGAAATAGCCCTGCATGAAATCTTTAAGCTCTGACTTAGAGGAGCTAAATTGCTAATATAAAAACTTAGATGATGATTAGTACTTAAAAGTGTATTTTTATCAAGGTTTTATATCATCATTTTGCACTTGAAGTATCAATAACTCCTTAACTAAAGCATGTTTTATAATAATATATCTAATAATATAAGATACCTTTAATTTGTGGTAAATGTTCATTTTAAATGCAAGCCTATCACATAAATAAAAGGATTAATTGATGAATTTAAGAACTGAAATTGAAAGGACAAAGAGATGGCCAAACTTAGAAAAGAGATGTCGGTGCAATACAAACTAGAACACTTTTTGGTAATTTGGTCATATCTGGAGCTATAGATCTCAGATTTAGGTCTATTTTATATGGATGGAAAGGTACGATATAGGCCTACAACTTTTATATGGAGCCCAAGATCTAAAAAGGCCATTTTCAAGTCCAAATTATAGAAACAACAAAGAAGTCCGAATCTGTCTTCTAGCCCGAGCACTGTTCAGTGTTTGCTATATCTAGAGTTCTAGAAGTCCAAATGACCTGAATGTTTTACACAAGAAAGCTGAGACAATTTCCTACAACTTTTATGTTTTCAAGTAGCTCCAATTTTGACGTTATCAATGATGTTTTGGGAAGACAAAAGAAGATAAGGATTGTTACCAAGTCAAGAGTTGGTCACCCACTTATAAATTAGTCATCAAATCAATAGTTCCCAATTTTGGCCTATAAAAGAAGGCATTTGCCATGCATTTAGACATCTTGGTTTCCAGATCAAGATCATGCTCTTGCTTTTTCTCTTTCTATTTTTTTTAATGTTTATGCTTTGCTTTCATTAATATCAAGTTTATGCCTTTCATTTCCTTTCATTTACTTAGTTAACTTTTATCTTATTTATGTTCTTATTTTGTTTATTTATTTTTCTTTCTTTAATTATGTCTAGCCAAGTTTATTATGTCAAGGTGAAAAGGTTACAGTAATGGTGTAAGAATAAGTATAGTGTAAACTCAATATGGACTTCATTGTTTGATACTAACATGTTTTGTATTTGTTATCTTGTTCACTTTTTAATACTTTGTTTTGTATTTGTTATCTTGTTCATTCTTTAATACTTTGCTTGTTAAATGACTAATCTTGATTTATGTTGTATAACACTTGGTACAACAAATGCTTGGCACTTTTATAGTTCATACTGTATGGTATAACCAACACTTGAGTTATGAAAGGAACTTGATTTGTTGTTAACATAAGTTATAATCATGAATGCTTGATAAGATTTACAAGTATTAGCATTAATCGAATAAGATGACTAATGTAATTATGTTAACAATCTATAATCTGATTGGAACCTCCTTTGTGTGTGGTTTCCAATTGAATAATAAGAGTTTACACTATACTTGTTTGACATACTATTAATGGATCCTCTAACCTTGATATTTGTTATTATAATCATTTAATCCTTACATTAATATTCCATCTCCAAGTTCTCATCTTCTTCTTCTTCTTCTCTTTCTTTATTATTATTATTGTTGTTGTTGTTATTGTTGTTGTTGTTGTTGTTTATAATTTGTACAATTAACCTCCCTGTGATTCGATCACGGTCTTATTGGGTTATTTATTACTTTGACACTCCTGCACTTGGGAGAACACATTAATCTTTTAGTCATGTCAAATGACGGTTTAGAAGCTTTGAGATGTAATTTGGACTCATTTCTTCACGAAACCTGATTGCTGGCAGAATTCAGTTGTCATCTTTGAAAAATCATATATCCCTCATCTGACATTTTTTTTGGCTGAAATTTGGAGCGTTTACAGACCTTTGAGTCAGGAATCCAAAAAAAGTGAGTTTGCATAAATTGAACTTCTATAGCTCCAGATATTGAATTTTGAATAGACAAAGGTCAACAGAGGCAGAATGTGAGATTTGACTTTGAAGGATGTGATTTCCATGATCTTTCGCTTTTTATTTTTCTTGCATTACATTTCTAGAAAGGTATGGATGTTAGCTTTTTAGTTCCACTGGAATCACTTCATTTTGATCTCTAGAACTCACGCTCTGCACAAAACATCAACTGAATGCAAATCTGCCAATTATCTCCAATTTACTCCTTTTTGCATTTTTCATCCAAAAGTGCCTTCAAAACATAAAACAAAGAATATCAAGGTATTTTACATATAAAACATGGACAAAACATTAGGTAAATATGGGTGAAACTATCGAATAATATGGTTACATCAAATACCCCTACACTTAGCTCTTGCTCGTCCTCGAGAAAGGATAAATAAAATTAAATTGAAAATAACCATGATCAATCTCTTAATCTCCCATCAATGTCTAAGAGTACAAGCATTATAAATAAGAATATAATAAAAAAGGATAAAATAAATAAATTTTTATGAATTTGTTTACATGTAAACTTCAAAATTCAATCAATCGTTGGGATTTAAATGAAATCTATGTCATGCCAAAGTGATAGGTCCTCTCATTGATATACACTCCAACACTCATGTGTTTAAGGTTTATGTGTTTAAATCTCTCAAATTCAATCAAAGAGTATGTTCTACCATAAGCTTGCTTTTCAATCTCATCTCCATTACTAACATATTACAAACAATGTATGAATCAAAATGTCTTATTTTCCGCTTGTAATGGGGCTAAGGTTAAGATGGGGTAAAAGAGAGTAAAAGAAAAGGTTCAAATCAAAGAAAGTAGAGCATTCTGAAAAATGATATTTCAAACAAGATATTCTATCAAAGTTCATAATCTTTTCATCTTTAATCACCAATACTTAACTCTTTTTTATTTTAAGCTGTTTTAACATAAAATCTTAAGAACATAAAGGAACATTTTTTTTTCTTTTTTTTTTATTTCTTGTCTTTCTTTCTTTTTTGTAATTTTGCCCATCTTTTCATCAAGCATCACTTCTTCTGTCTTTTCACCTAATTTCCAACCATAATTCCATGAAATATCACAAGTATATGCTTTACTAATCCTTGGCCAGGGGAAAAGGAAAATATATATAAAGTTAAGGCTTATACATGGATAAAGCAAAGAAAAGATAAACAAACTCAAAGGGGGCTCACTAAGGGTAATATGCTTTATGTTGGCTTTTTGGTTCAAGTGATTAAAATTCCTAATGCCTTTATCATCTTCATTTATATTTGTGATGGAATATAATCTCAATAAGATATGAAGCAAGTTCTAGAGATACATATCATTGAAAGAATGCACACTTAAAGAATATAATGTTAAAGGCTCAAAAACTTGCAGTGGTATAACACTATAAAGTCAACATGACATATTCTCAAAGTCAATCCCTAAACCAATTAAACCTTAAAATTTGCATGCATACTATTTCATTTGATTTATATCTTCATCTATCTCAATTAATTCTCATACATAATACTCAAAACCAATGGGAGTTAAAAAGATCAAACACAATTTTTTTTTAGAACAACAAAGAAAACAAAAATTCTCCCAATACCCCCACACTTAAAACACAACATTGTCCTCAATGTTGAAATAAAAGCAAATGAACATAAGAGAATGATAGAAAATAAATTAAAATGCAAAAAAATAAAAATAAATAAAAGATAAGGAAAAAGAAAGAAAATTTGATTTTTTTTGTGTGTGTTGGGTTGCCTCCCAGTAAGCGCTTTTGTTTTATGTTGTTAGCTTGACATATGGCATGCTCATTCTTCATAAATTGGTTCAGCTAACTCTATAGAAGTGGTGAGTTCTGTCGTCCAACCTTCATAGAAAGGTTTCAAACAATGTCCATTGACCTTGAGTACTTTGCTAGTTTCTAAACTTGTAATTTCAACTGCACCATAAGGAAAAATATTAGAAACAACAAAGGGTCCAATCCAACGAGAGCGTAATTTTCCAAGAAAAAGTTTCAAACACGAATGATAAAGAAGGACTTTGTCTCCAACATGAAATTCCTTTCTTGTAAGCATTTGATCATGAAGATTCTTAGTCTTTTCTTTGTAAATCCTTGCATTCTCGTAAGCATCATTTTGAATTTCTTCCAACTCTTGCAGTTGTAATTTTCTTGCAATCCCAGCAGTATCATAATCCATGTTGCATTGTTTAATTGCCCAAAAAGCTTTGTGTTCAAGTTCCACCGGTAGATGACATGTTTTCCCATAAATCATTAAATAAGGTGACATTCCTATAAGTGATTTATAAGCAGTCCTATAAGCCCAAAGTGCATCTCCAAGACGTAGACTCCAATATTATCAGTTAGGTTGCACTGTTTTCTCCAAAATGGACTTGATTTCTCGATTGGAAATTTCAGCTTGGCCATTCATTTGTGGATGATATGCTGTGGAAGTTCGATGAGTCACATGATATTTGCGTAGCAATGCTTCCATGAGAAGATTGCAGAAATGAGTGCTACGATCATTGATGATAGCTTTCAGGATGCCAAACCTATTAAATATATGAGTCTTGACAAAATCTAAAACAACCTTAGCATCGTTAGTTCATGTGGCTTTCGCCTCAATCCATTTGGACACATAATCAACAGCAAGAAGAATATAAAGATTTCCAAAAGAAGAAGGAAATGGACCCATAAAGTCAATACCCTAAACATAAAAAATTTCACTTACAAGAATATTTGTTAAAGGCATTTGATTTTAATGAGTTATATTACCTGTTCTTTGGCATTTTTCACATGATTTGCAGAAGTGATATGCATCTTTAAAAATAGAAGGCCAATAGAAACCACTTTTAAGTACTTTATGGGCTGTTCTTTTTGCTCCAAAATGTCCACCACAAGAATGAGAATGAAAAAAAGTGAGAATGAATGAAATTCATCCTGTGGTACACATCTCCTTACTACTTGATCCACACAAAATTTCCACAAGTAAGGAGTGTCCCAAAAATAATATTTAGCATCAGTTCGTAACTTGTCCTTTTGGGATGTAGAAAAACCTAGAGGGAATTCTTTGGTGACTAAATAGTTCACCAAATCAACATACCATGGTCTTATAGAGGAATGTAACACATACAACTATTCATAAGGAAATGTTTCTCTTATTGTTTCAGTTGGAATATCCTCGGTCCTCAGTCGACTCAAGTGATCATCCAAATGGTTTTCGGCACCTTTTTTGTCTTTGATCTTAAGATCGAATTCTCGTAAAAGCAAGATCCACCTAATCAATCTTGGTTTGGACTCCTTCTTCTTTAAAAGATACCTAAGAGCTGTATGGTCAGTAAAAACAATGACTTTTATACCAAGTAGATATGACCTAAATTTTTTAAGAGCAAATACCACTGCAAAAAGTTCATTTTCAGTTGTATGGTAATTGCATTGTGCTCTATCCAACATACGAGAAGCGTACGCGATAACATGCAAATTCTTCCCAATTCTTTGCCCAAGCACAGCTCCTACCGCATAGTCACTCGCATCACGTATTATCTTAAAAGGTTCATCCTAATTTGGTGGTTGGATGATAGGGGCAGATGTGACACGTCTATTAAGCTTATCATGGGCATCTTTACAGGCTTGATCAAACATAAAATCCACTTCTTTGGCTAATAGTCTGCATAAGGGTGCTGTAATCTTTGATAAAGCATCGATATAAACCTGCATGGCCTAGAAAAAATGAACTTCCCTCACGTATTAGGGGTAAGGCAATGATGAAATAACATCTATCTTAGCTTTATCAACTTGTAATCCACGTGAAGACACAACATGCCCAAGAACTATTCCTTGTTCTACCATAAAATAACACTATTCATAGTTCAAGACAAGGTTTGTTTCAATGCACCTTTTTACTCGTTGGGGGTGTGATTAGTACTTAAAAGTGCATTTTTATCATGGTTTTATATCATCATTTTGCACTTGAAGTATCAATAACTCCTTAACAAAAACATGTTTTATAATAATATATCTAATAATATAAGATACCTTTAATTTGTGGTAAATGTTTATTTTTAATGCAGGCCTATCACATAAATGAAAGGATTGATTGATGACTTGAAGAACTTAAATTGCAAAGGCAAAGAGATGGCCAAACTTAGAAAAGAGATATCGGTGCAATCCAAACCGGAACACTGTTCGGTAATTGGGTCATATCTAGAGCTATATATCTCAGATTTAGGTCCAATTTATATGGATGGAAAGGTAAGACATAGGCCTACAACTTTCATATGGAGCCCAAGATCTAAAAAGGCCATTATCAAGTCCAAATTGTAGCAACAACAAAGAAGCCCGAATCTGTCTTCCAGCCCGAGCACTGTTCGGTATTTTGGCCATATCTGGAGTTCTAGAAGTCCAAATGAGCTGAATTGTTTACACAAGAAAGCTGAGACAATTGCCTACAACTTTCATGTTTGCAACTGGCTCCAATTTTGACGTTATCAATGACGTTTTGGGCAGACAAGAGAAGATAAGGATTGTAACCAAGTCAAAAGTTGGCCACCCACTTATCAATTAGTCATCAAATCAATAGTTCCCATTTTTGGCCTATAAAAGGAGGCATTTGCCATGCATTTAGGCATCTTGGTGTTCAGATCAAGATCATGCTCTTCCTTTCTCTCTTTGTATTTTTTATGCTTTGTTTTCATTAATATTAAGTTTATGCCTTTCATTTCCTTTCCTTTACTTAGTTAACTTTTATGTTCTTATTTTGTTTATCTATTTTGCTTTCTTTCATTATGTCTAGCTAAGTTAATTATGTCAAGGTGAAAAGGTTACACTAATGGTGTAAGAATAAGTATAATGTAAACTTAATATGGACTTTAATGTTTGATACTAACATGTTTTATATTTGTTATCTTGTTCACTCTTTAATACTTTGCTTGTTAAATAACTAATCTTGATTTATGTTGTATAACACTTGGTACAACAAATGCTTGGCACTTTCATAGCCCATAATGTATGGTATAACCGACACCTGAGCTATGAAAGGAACTTGATTTATTGTTAACATAAGTTATAATCATGAATGCTTGACGAGATTTACAAGTATTAGCATTAATTGAATAAGATGACTAATGTAATCATGTTAACAATATATAATCTGATTGGAACCTCCTTTGTGTGTGGTTTCCAATTCAATAATAAGAGTTTATACTATACTTGTTTGATATACCATTAGTGGAACCTCTAACCTTGACATTTGTTATTATCATTGTTTAATCGTTACATTAATATTCCATCTCAAAGTTCTCATCTTCTTCTTCTTCTTCTCCTTCTTTTTCTTTATTATTATTATTATTATTATTATTA
>NW_011500453.1:76108-93868 GCF_000495115.2 Populus euphratica | reverse complement strand
ACATTTATCAAAAGAATCACCATATACCGTGAAATCATCCATAAAAACCTCGATTATTCTTTCAACATAGTCAAAAAAAATACTCATCATGCATCTTTGAAAAGTTACAGGAGCATTACAAAGACCAAAAGGCATTCTCCTATATGTATATGAACCAAATGGACATGTAAATGTAGTTTTTTCTTGATCCTCGGGATTAATAACAATCTAATTGTATCCACTATATCCATCAAGAAAGTAATAAAAAGACTTACCTGCTAGGCGTTCAAGCATTTGATCCATGAATGGTAATGGAAAATGATCTTTGCGTGTAGAAAGATTGAGTTTTCTATAATTAATACACATTCTCCATCCACTTGAGATGCGAGTAAGAATGAGCTCATCATTTTTGTTTTTCACCAACGTGATTCCGGTCTTTTTAGGCACCACATGGATTGGCGCCACCCATTTACTATCAGTGATGGGGTAAATGACTCCTACATCTAACAGTTTTAAAATTTCAGCTTTCACTACCTCCATCATAGGCGAGTTCAACCTCCTTTGCATTTCCCTTGTTGGTTTTGCGTTGTCCTCTAATAGTATGTGATGCATATACATTGAAGGACTAATACCCTTGATGTCAGCTAAAATCCATCCAATGGTTGTCTTGTGATCACACAACAACTTTATAAGTTTTTCCTCTTGTATACTTGTCAAACCTTTTGCTATGATAACGGGAAGTGTATTGTTGGCGCCAATGAATACATACTTCAAATTATCAGGTAAAGGTTTTAATTCTAACTCGAGGGCCTGTAAAATAGATGGCAAAAGCTTTTTATGTGAGAGTAATAAATCAATAAAGACATTACCATGGGGAACGATTTGTAAAGCTTGTAAGGCCAATACTGATTTGTGCATGTTTTGGGGAACACATATGTGCCTCTCCATCCCTTTTATCTTGGTGAAATCATAGCCATAGCTCAAAGCTATGCTTAATCCATCTTTGCAATCAAAATCACAAACTTGTTGCACATATTTATCAATTTGGTCATAGCATGTGATAGAATAAACATTGCTATAAGGATATTTCATTGCATCATGAAAATTGAATTCAATTTTTTTCATCTCCTACCTCCATAGACAAGGTATCCTTACCACAATCAATCTTTGTATGGGCAGTTTTCAAGAATGGTCTCCCAAACAATATAGGAGTGTTGGTTGATGAATCACAAGAATCATGTTCCATATCAAGAATATAAAAGTCACATGGAATAACCAAAGTATCAATCTTGACTAGGACATCCTCTATCACACCAAGTGGGTAAACAAAACTACGATCCACTAATTGTATTACAATGCTAGTTTTATACAAAGGCTCAAGACTAAGAGAATCATAAACATATTTGGGCATAACACTAATGGATGCACCTAAATCACACAAGGCTCTTTTGAAACTAGCATTACCAATAACACATGGGATAGTAAACGCACTTGGGTCCTTTTGCTTCAAAGGCATATTCTTTTAAACAATAGCAGATACAATTTCACCCATACTTACCATTTCATGATCTTTCAATTAGAAAGCTCTCTTGGTAGTACACAACTCCTTCAAAAATTTGGCATACTTGGAAATTTGCTTGATAGCATCAAGCAAAGGAATGTTGAGTTCTACTTTCTTGAAAACCTCTAAAATCTCTTTTTCTTTGTCCTCTTTCTTTAACCTAGAAGAACTTACAGGAAAGGGTGGAATTGCTTTAAAACTGGAATTCATTGAGTGAGGAGTTACCTTTGGAGTGTTGGTCGATGTTTTAGTTTGTGGAGGAGGATGATGTTCCTTCCTATACTCAATTCAGTTTCTATCTGTTCTTCTTCCTCCATCTCAATTTGTTTTGACCTTTTCTCTTCAAGTTCTTTCCCACTTCTCAGCATGATCGCACTAACATTCTCTTTTGGATTCAATGCTTGGGAGTGCAATTTTCCATTCATTTGTGCCTCCAATTTCACTAAACTTGAAGCTGCTTGCCCCATTTGCTTCTCCAAGTTGTGAATACTTGACCTTTTTTCCTGTTGAAAAGACATGACATTTTGTTGCAAGGTAATAGTATTAGAAGCCAAAGTTTTCATCATCTCACGAAGATCATCATTGGATGATGACCCTATAACATTGGAGTTTGTGAATTGAGGGGGTTGTCTTGCTTGATAATTCTTTTGGGGCTAAAATCCATGGTGATGAAACTGTCGGCCTTGATTGCCTTGTTGGGATGGGTTGCCATAGCGTAAGTTGGGATGATCTCTCCATCCGGGATTGTACGTGTTGGAAAAGGGATCATATTTACGCTGGGGTTGTCCGTTGAATGCTCCATCAATTGCATGAGCTTGTTCCTTGTAATCTTCTTGCATTGTTGGGCACATATCCGAAGCATGTCCTTGTAAGGAGCATATGCTACAAACTTTCACTTGCTGCACATTTCCACAAGCCAAAGAACATATAAGAGAAGTAAGATCATTAACTTTATTTTCAAGGTTAGAAATACTTACCTCATTTACTCATTTGTTGGAGAAGTCTCCACGAGTGCCAAACTATTTTGAGTTAGCTGCCATATTTGAAATCAATTGGCGTGCAGTCTCGGGTGTCTTATCCACCAATGCGCCTCCACTTGCAGCATCAATGATACTACAGTCAGTAGGCATCAATCCTTCATAGAAATATTGAATGAGCAGTTGATTGGGTATTTGATGATGAGGGCATTGAATGCATAGTTGCTCAAATCTTTCCCAATACTCGGAGAGTGTTTCTCCATGAGATTGTCGAATCCCACATATTTCTTTCCTTATGTTGGCAACTCGAGATGCTAGGAAATACTTCTCAAGGAAAATCTTCTTCATGGCATTCCAAGTTCCAATAGATACTGGGAGAATAGAGAAAAGCCATGCCTTTTCTTCCCCTTTAAAGAGAAAGCGAAAGCTTTCAACTTAACTTGTTCTTCACCAACTCCATTCAGTTTCATGCCAACACAAACCATATGGAACTCCTTGATTATTATCGATGTTTATGCATAGTGGCTGATTTGAGCTCAAAGTTTACATTATTATCGATGTTTATGCATAGTGGCTGATTTTTCATGTTAGGAGCAGCAAACTCCTTGAGTGTTTATTGTCGTGCAATAGCCATGGTGTTAAGGCGAGCTTCCTTTCATAACCTGCGTAAAATTTTGTCTATTTCAAGATCCAACTGCACTTGACTTTCATTAGTAGAACGTGTTACTAGCATAAATCATCAAGAAAACTCAAAAGAAACCAACCACACAAAAGATTGAAAACAATGTAAATTGTACAAAAATCCTACGCTAGAAAACTAAAACTGCCTAAAAACCTTAGAAAACAGTGGAATTTGACCTCAATAGGGTAGGGCTAGTACTACTAGTCTTGTTCAGAACATCGTTTTCCTTCAAGAAATAGTTCTGTTTTGAACAGTACTGCTGCCGTAAGTGAATAGTACCGTCACAAGCAAAAAAAATATGTTTCTCTGTTTTTTTTTCCAGAAATATAAATATCAATCACAGCAAATAAAAATAACAGTACAAGCACAAGAATCAACTAAAATTACTTCCCCAGCAACAGCACCAAAATTTGGTGCGATGTCGTGGTCGCACAAATTAATTACCCTAGCTTAAAACACAACACACAAGATAGTATAGAGTAAGCAAGGGGTCAATCCCATAAGGAAGATTTAGTTCAGATTTTTATGCTACACGTTATGCAATTGGAGGGTTTTGATTTGTGATGATCTAAACTATGGAAGAAATTAAACTAGTAAACAAAATCAATTGAAATCAAAATTTATCAAGAAAACAAACCTTGGTTGCAAGCACACATCCACCAACAGAAATTAGAACCGATCCTTGAACTACAATTTATATTATGAATTTTTATCTTTTCTTAATGTTGGTTAATTAACGGATCTGTCATATAACTAACCCTAACCAACAAACAATCACAATGTCTGCATTAATGATTTAGTTCAATGGCAGCCCTAAGAACTAGATATTTGAGTGTTCTCCCTAAGTTTAATAATGTAGTTTTGCCATAATTATCAAGCTTAGTTGCTTCACAAGTTCATACATCACAACTTCGGTTTTGATATCAAACTTAGCAATAAATTGTTCACAATAATAACTTAGAGTTCCGCTCTAGCAATTATCAACAACAATCATAGAAAATATACATAGGAAAACAATCATACTCATTTATAATATAAACTGAAAATAAAAGGAAGAATAAATCTCACGGTTCTTGAAATCCGAAGGTTTGTTGTGTCCTTGCAACCAAGAAAAGAGTTTAGCCTTGCATAACTATTGAACAACTACTCTTAAAGAATGAAGAGAGCATGATCTTTTTTTTGGGTTTGTAGAGGAGAGAATTTGTGTTCTTAACTTCTGGCTGCTGCCCCCCTTCTCTCCCCTCTCTCTTTCTTTTTATATGCTAAGAAACCCTTGTCCCTAATTTACAAAGTAGTCCTCCCTTAAGTTGACAATTGACATTTAAGTACTTTAATAACTATTTTCCCTAAAAAAAGAGAAATAGCCTTCCATAAAATCTTCAAGCTCTGACTTAGAGGAGCTAAATTGCTGATATACGAACTTGGATGATGGTTTAGAAGCTTTGAAATGTAATTTGGACTTATTTCTTCACGAAACCTGATTGTTGGCAGAATTCATTTTTCATCTTTGAAAAATCATATCTCCCTTATATGACATTGGTTTTGGCTGGCATTTGGAGCTTTTATATAAATTTGAGTCCAGAATCCAAAAAAATTGAGTTTGCATAAATTGGACTTCTATAGCTCCAGATATTGAATTTTGAATAGATAAAGGTCAGTAGTGGCAGAATGCGATATTTGACTTTAAAGGATGTGATTTCCATGATCTCTCTCTCTTTTTATTTTTCTTGCATTACATTTCTAGAAAGGTATGGATATTAGCTTTTTAGTGCCACTAGAATCACTTCATTTCGATCTCTAAAACTTACGCTCTGCACAAAACATCGACTAAACGTCAAATCTGCCAATTATCTCCAATTTACTTTTTTTTGCATTTTTCATCCAAAAGTGCCTTCAAAACATAAAACAAAGAATATCAAGGCATTTTACATATAAAACATGGACAAAACATTAGGTAAATATGGGTGAAACTATCGAATAATATGGTTACATCAGTGAGTTTCTTCTATGACTCTCTTACCGCAGATTTTAAAAAGCTAGTGTCAACCATGTGTAATGGTGAGTTTTATGACAAAGAACCAAGTGAGGCCTTTGATTTTTTTGATCAATTGGCTGAAAACACAAAGCAATTGGAGACTTCTCTCCCAGTTCATGTTGAGTCTAGAAACACCATTTCTCATTCAAGTGGGAAGTTTCAATTGAAAGAGACCGATGACCTCAATGCTAGATTAGCCTCATTGGCTAGGAAAGTAGAGTCTCTTAAGATTAAAAAAGTGCATGTCATGAGTGAACAACAAGAGGAAAGTTGTGTTGTTTGTGAGAGCAAAAGGCATAGGACAATTGAGTGTCCTACCATTCTAGCCTTCAAGGAAGTGCTATATGGCCAAACTTCTAATTCAAGTAATGTTACAAAGCCATTTCCAAACCAAGTAGGCAATCCCTACTCTGAGACCTATAATCTTGGATGGAGAAACCACCTAAAATTTGGATGGAGAAATTAGGGCTCTTCAGTACCTCAAACATTTCAACCTCCACCCCAGCCATTTTATGCTCCCACCCATAAAACATACCAACCACCTCATAAGAGATCCCTAGAGGATACTCTTCAACAATTCATGCAAATGCAAGGAGGAATCAACAACCAAGCTTACAAATTTCAAGACTAGACTAATAGGACCTTAAATGACATTTGAAGTCAACTAACCAAGTTGAATCAATCACTAAGCATTCAAGAGAAGGGAAAGATCCCAGCTCAACCAATGCCAAATCCTAGAGGACAGGTACATATGAGTGAATCCTCACCTAGTGAACCTTTAAACCATGAACAAGTCCAAGCTATCATCCCCCTTAGAAATGGAAAGATTGTTGACAAAGCCATAGGTTTTGGGATTCCTAGAGGTATTGTGGAGGAGAAATCTAAGGAAAGTGAAGAGGGAATCAAAACACAAGTAACAAATAAGAGTTTGAGTGACAAAGAAGGCGAGATAAATGAGAGAGAGATGAGTGGGAAAGGAGATGATTCAAGAAAAATTGGAGTCAAATTGAGTGATTTAGAATTTGTTCCTAGAGCACCATTTCCATAAAGGTTAGGGAAACCTAAACATGATCTTATGAACTCAGAAATCTATGAATTATTCAAACAAGTGAAAGTCAATATTTCACTTCTTGATGCAATTAAACAAGTTCCATCTTATGCAAAGTTTCTTAAGGATTTATGCATAGTCAAAAGGAGATTGAATGTGAAAGAAAAAGTCTTTTTAACTGAACATGCTAGTGCCATCATCCAGTTTAAGATCCCCCTAAATACAAAAATCCTGGTTGTCCTACCATTTCATGCATTATTGGAAGTCATAAGATAAATCAAGCTTTGTTGGATTTAGGAGCAAGTGTAAATTTAATACCCTACACTATTTATGAACAATTAAGTTTAGGAGAAATCAAGCCTACTCCAATCACCCTTCAATTAGTTGATAGGTCAATCAAGATTCCCAGGGGTATCGTTGAGGATGTGTTGGTCCAAGTAGATAAATTCTACTTTCCTGTTGATTTTGTAGTGTTAGGCACCGCACTAATTCAAGGTTCTAATGCTCTCATCCCAATCATCTTAGGGAGACCTTTCCTAGCTACATCAAATGCCTTAATTAACTATAGGAATGGGGTAACAAAATTATCTTTTAGGAATATGACTGTGGAGATGAACATATTCAATGTCAAGCACACTTTAAGAGAGTGTGGATCAATGATCCATTAGAGAGAACTTTAATTCATGATAAAAGATTTTGTTCTTTGGAATGTGTTGATGAGGAAGTAAGAGAACTCGAGACTTATCTAGATCCAATGCCTATTATGTCAATAGGTCAATGGACCCCATCATTTGAGCCTTTGATTTCACCCCAAATGAAAGTTGAGGCATCTCTTGTCCAGCCTTATAAACTAGAAAGGAAGCCTTTACCAAGTGATCTTAAGTATGCATTTCTAGGGGAAGATGAATCATATCCTATTGTGATCTCATCAAAACTTAGCATAGAACAAGAACAAAAACTTTTAAGAGTGGTGAGAAAACACATGAAAGCAATTGGGTGGACAATTACTAACTTGAAAGGAATTAGCCCTTTTTTATGTACACATAGAATCTATCTTGAAGAATAGGCTAAATCTGTGAGGCAAATGCAAAGACGTATGAACCTAAACATGAAGGAAGTAGTGAGAGGTGAAGTGCTTACGCTACTTGATGTAGGTATCATTTACCCTATTACAAACCCAAAATGGGTTAGTCCAACCTAAGTCGTCCCTAAAAAATCTGGAGTCATGGTAGTGAAGAATGAAAATAATGAGCTAGTACCAACTAGAATCCAAACTGGATGGCGTATGTGCATTGATTATCGTAAGTTGAACATGGTGACTAGGAAGGACCATTTTCCGCTTCCATTTTTAGACCAAGTGCTTGAAAGAGTAGCCGAAAGAGCTTTCTATTGTTTTCTTGATGGATACTCAGGTTACAACCAAATTGAGATTTCTTTAAAAGACCAAGAAAAAACCACTTTCACTTGTCCTTTTGGTACCTATACTTATAGAAGAATGCCTTTTGGCTTGTGTAATGCACCAGCCACTTTTCAAAGGTGCATGATGAGTATCTTTAGTGACATGGTGGAAAATTCTTTGGAAGTTTTCATGGATGATTTTTCAGTTTATGGGGATTCTTATGAGTTGTGTCTAATACATTTAGAAAAAGTTCTTGAAAGGTGTGAAGAGAGCAATCATGTACTTAATTAGGAGAAATGTCATTTTATGGTGACACATGACATTATTTTAGGTCACATTGTCTCTTCAAAAGGGATAGAGGTAGATAAGTCAAAAGTGAAAGTCATTTAAAAATTAACTACCCTTAAAACTGTGAAAGATGTGAGATCCTTTTTAGGACATGCTGGGTTTTACCAAAGATTCATTCATTCTTTTAGTACCATTGCCAAACCATTATGTAACTTGTTGTCACAACATGTTCAATTTGATTGGACATCAAAATATCAAGAAGCTTTTAAAAAGCTTAAAGGGTTGTTGACCACTATACCAATCATGAAAGCTCCTGATTGGTCCTTACCATTTGAACTAATGTGTGATACTAGTGATTTTGCGGTTGGGGTTGTTTTAGGGCAAAGAAAAGACAAGAAACCTCATGTCATATATTATGCTAGCAAGACTTTGAATGATGCTCAATTGAATTACACTACAAATAAAAAAGAACTCTTAGCTGTGGTCTTTGCATTGGACAAGTTTAGGTCTTATTTGGTTGGATCTCTTATTGTTGTTTTCACTAATCATGTAGCATTGAAATACTTACTCACAAAACAAGATGCCAAGCCACGTTTGATTCGATGGATCCTCCTACTCCAAGAGTTTAACCTTGAAATTCGAGATAAAAAGGGAGTAGAGAATGTAGTGGTTGATCATTTGTCTCATCTTTCAAGCTATGAGACCATAATTGATGAATCTCCAATAAATGAACTCTTTGCTAATGAAAATTTATTTTATGTAGGTACTGTCTCCTACATTGGTTCTCCATGGTATGCTGACATAGCAAATTACCTAGCTACAAGTCAGATTCCTTCTCATTGGTCTAAACTTGACAAACAAAAATTCTTGCATAATGTGCACACCTTTTTTTGGGATGATCCCTACCTATTTAAATACTGTCCTAACCAAATTATTAGGCGGTGCATCCCTGATCATGAAATTTGAAGTGTCATTAATTTTTGTCATGCATTAGCTTGTGGTGGGCATTTCTCTTCCAAGAAAACCATTGCCAAAATCTTACAATGTGGTTTTTATTGGCCCACCATGTTTAAAGATGTTCCTGCCTTCTATGTTGCATGTGACCGATGCAACGACTAGGTAGCCTCACTAGGCGTAACATGATGCCCTTTAACCCCATCCTTGTTTTAGAAATATTTGATTATTGGGGGATTGATTTCATGGGACCTTTTCCAAGTTCATTTGGTTACCAATTCATCCTTGTAGCTGTTGATTATGTGTCTAAATGGGTGGAGGTCATTGCATCTTGAACCAAAGACCATCGAGTTATGGTCAAATTCTTGAAAGAAAATATTTTCTCTCGTTTTGGCATGCCCCAAGCTATGATCAGTGATGGGGAAAAACATTTTTGTAACAAGCCCGTTGGGATTTTGATGAGAAAATATGGTGTAATTCATAAGCTCAGTACCCCCTACCACCCACAGACTAGTGGCCAAGCTGAGTTGGCAAATAGGGAGATCAAGAACATTTTAGAGAAAACAATCAATCCAAACCATAAAGATTGATCCCTATGACTAGTTGATGCTTTGTGGGCATATCGTACTACTTATAATACCTCTTTAGAAATGTCTCCTTATAGGCTAGTTTATGGAAAGCCTTGTCATCTCCCTGTTGAGATTGAGCACCGTGCATATTGGGCCATCCGGCAATTCAATGAGAATGAAAATGAGGTTGGCAAAAATAGAAAGCTTCAATTGGATGAATTAGAGGAGCTGAGAAATGATGCATTTGAAAATGCAAAAATTTCAAAACATAAGATGAAAACTTTGTATGATAAACATATTCTTAGAAAATCCTTTCATGTTGGTCAAAAGGTTCTCTTGTATAATTCATGATTACATCTCTTTCCTGGGAAGTTGAGGACAAAATGGATTGGTCCATTTGTGATTAAATCCATCTCTGAGCATGGTGCATTTGAGGTAGAAAATCCTAAAAATGGAAATATTTTCAAAGTAAATGGTCATCGATTGAAACCTTATCTTGAAAACGTTGTGGCTGAAGTTGAGACATTGGATCTTGAAGATCCAATACCATTGTAGTATCAGAAGTAATGAGTTTTTATTTTTTTTATTTTTTTTTCTTTCTTCCATCTCTTATATTTTCTTGTTCATGCATTCGAGACAATGCATTATTTTAAGTTAGGGGGTGTGAGGTTCTTCATTTTCAACAAAAAAAAACATCAATGTTTTCTTTTAGTTGTGATATGCAGGTTAAAAAAAAATTAAGCAAGAAGTCAGCTCATGCCCAATTCAATCAGACATTCATCCTTGAAAACAAAATGGGAGTAACAATTCTCTAATCTTTATACTTTTCTTCTCTTTCTTTGTTTTTTTTTATGTTGAGGATAATGTAAAACTTTATTTTAGATATTTCATTATGTTCAATTCTTGAGTTATCCATGCTTGTTAAAAAAAAACTTACATTCGTATGTGAATGAGACTTGTTTAGGATCATCATTACATTTTTGGATTCATTATTGTGTTGAACATTGCATGCTTTAATTTGGGATAGATAATATCTTATAAAGCAAGATATAACATATTTTTTTTAAGATTACTGAAGTACATCTTTCCTTGTAAAAGTTGTGTGAGTTGTGTGATTATGCATGAAAGATGAGTATGATGCTTTACTTGTGATTATCCTTTTTGATCTAGTCCTAAACAAGGTTTAAGTAAATAGAGTAATAATTATTACACAAATAAATAAATAAATGTTACAAAGTTCTATCTACTCCAATGTTTTGAGTTGCTTAGTAACTAGGGGTATTCATCACAAATGTTTATCTTTACGTCAAACGACAACTTGAAATATGAGTATGCAAAGCACTTTAAGTTTGTGACTTTATGAGTAACCGGGTGCATTCATCACAAATGTTTGTATTCGCGTCAAAAGGGAAGTGACTACTTAAAGACAAAGAATAAATCATATCTTCGAAAAAAAATATATTTATATATAGATATTTCTCTAGTTTGCTACCTTATTTGTGTTGGTGAGAAGGGAAGATTACAAGTTGAGTTTTCGTGCGAATCAATTATGTTGGTTGCATGATAAAAATGATTGAATTTGGAAATTTTGTATGGATGTTTGATTTAGAGAATGTGAGTATGCTTATTTTTCTTTATTTTCTATTGTGTACACTAAGTTAAAGATACCAATGTTTGCATGATAGGTCCTTCAAGTGTGATGAATTGAGCCGAATTATGGTTGTTATTATTCTTTTTATTTCAAAGGTTTTACGTTTTGTTTTGCTTGAGGACTAGCAAAATCTAAGTTGGGGAGTGTGATTGTGTATCAAAAGTGTCATTAAGTCTCTTATTTTACATATGTATTTATTGTTTTTATTTGTTTTTTTTATAATAATTGATGTGCTTTTTAGTAATGAAGTTTCTTTTAATGTTTCGATAGGTTTTTGGAGCTTAAATGAATTAATTCAGAAAATTCAACATTGAAATTCAAAACTAAGAATTGAAGAGACATTTAGTTAAAGATTGAAGCAAATTTTGGTTCAAATAAGTGCTCCAAATTTGCCCAAAAAATCAATTCTATTCCAATTCTAGAAAAGAATATCATATAATCTATTTTAAGCCCAAACTTGCCTTATGTTGTGTGCAAACTTCAACCATTAAACACTCAAGGTTTCAATTTCAATCTTAGCCCAAATAATAGGTACATTTGTATCCTTATTTGATGCTTAAATTCAGCCCCAAATCAGCCTCCAAATCAGCCCAAGCACAATCCATGATCTTACATGTCCACACAACAAATAACATTTGATTTATTTTGGGTAATTCATTGATCTACAAGGGCAAGCACATGGATGGAAAGCTGGAGGGGACATTGTCACATTATTTTGGGTTAAAAAGAAAAAAGAGACAGCTCATAAAGAAGGAAGAAAAACATGCATCAAAGTGTTCTCCAAGCTGTCCAGATTTATTTTCTAGAACACCTTTTGGTGTTATATCCATAACTTTTGACACAAATGTCCAAATAAGATATTCTTTAATGATCTGGAAAGGTAACAAAATTGCCTATAAATATGTCTCTAATAGACATCTTGAAAAAAGGCTTCTAGGAGGGTCGAATTTCTGTCCAAAGTTAGAGTCAGATTTGTGTATGAATTTTTACTGAAATTGTGTTGTGTTCTTCTTTATAGATTTTGGTTCTTTAGTTTGTAAAACTTATTATTTCAGTTTGATTCAAGTTATTTCATGTTTATTGAAGTGTTCTTATATATAATCATGGTTGGCTAATCTATTTCTTGGATCCAAATCAAGAATGATGGTGGTTAAGGTGAGTTCTTTAATATATGAATAGATCTTAATGTTGATTTTCTCATTTTGTTCATGAATGTTTTATTATTGCAAAGAAATTTTAGAAATCATTTAGGTAATGTTATAATCTTGAATTTTTATGCACAAACCTTAGTCTTGGTATAAAGATTGCTTGATTCAATGTCTTACTTAATATGAAAGTACTCGTTTATTCTTAAGTAATAATCAATCTTCATCTTTTTAAACTTCATTGTAATATCTTCTGATCTAATATCACGATCTAATATCACCATAGTTGATATTAGGTTGAGTTATCTTATATATGTTGAACGAATCACTCATACATCACCATTAAAATTGATTTGGACCAAGACTTACTTTTTCTTGTCATTTAAAATCTAGTTATATATTTTCATCTTTGAAAATAAATCCATCAATTATTTTCAACCAAGTTATTGTTAATTTAATTTCTTTTGAGTTTTTTTTGTTACCTAACTTAATTTTCAGATCTAGCTCTCTGTGAATATGACCTCGATCTTACCGAGTTAATTGCTACATCGCACACTCGTGCACTTGCGAGTTAAAACAAACCGATCATAAAAAGCGGTCAAGCAATAATCTCTTCCAAACTTAATGCACATCAAGAAGGTAAGTTATTACAAACTCTGAAAATGCACAAAAATGCATTAGGATAGACCTGATTTGTACACACAGAATTTATTTAGAGAAAAATGCTAAACCCTCTTGAGAAATGCAACGAAGGCTAAATCCTAATATAAAAGAAATAGTGAAAAATGAAGTCATTAAGCTTCTAGATAATAAAATCATTTATCTTATTTCTGACAGCAAATGGGTAAGTCCTACCCAAGTTGTACCCAAGAAGTCTGGAGTTACTGTGATAACAAATGAGAACAATGAGTTAATTTCCACTAAAACTGTTACTGGTTGGAGCATGTGCATTGACTATAAAAAATTTAATTCAATTACTAGAAAAGATCATTTTCCTTTACCTTTCATGGATCAAATCCTAGAAAGAGTTGCAGGTCATGAATTTTATTGTTTCCTAGATGGCTATCCGAGTTACAACCAAATTGAAATTGCATTGGAAGATCAAGAGAAGATTACTTTTACATGTCCATGAATAAAGAGGCGGTAATACCAGCCTAGTACTTCAAACAATAAATATAATAAAAATAATTACAATAAAATAACAAAAAATAAAATAAACAAGAGGCGGTAATACCAGCCAAGTACTTCAAAAAAAATAAAACAACAACAATACAACAAGATAAAATAAAATAAACAAGAGGCGGTAAAACCAGCCTTATAATATAAACAATAAATATTATAAACTAATTAGAATAAACATCAAAAGAAAAATGGTTGAACCAACCAAAAGCTAACAATTAGTAGTCCATTCCATAGTCCAATATCTGAAAAGTTGAGGTCACTTTTTTTGAGGCGATAAAACCAGCTAATTGATTTTTTTTATATGATTTTTTTTTTTGGTTTTCCAATAATCAAATCTAAATTTGTTACCTTTCTTGCTAACTCCCCGGCAATGGCGCCAAAATTGCTTGACCGCTTTTTATTATCGACTTGTTTTAACTCGCAAGTGCACAAGTATGCGATGTAGCAATTAACTCGGTAAGATCGAGGTCATATCCACAAAGAGCTAAATTTAGAAAATAAGCTAGGTAACAAAAACAAAATCAAGAGAAATTAAATTAATATAATTTGGTTGAAAATAATTGATGGATTTGTTTTCAAAGATGAAAATGTGTAACTAGATTTTAAATGATAAGAAAAAGTAAGTCTTGATCCAAATCAATTTTAATGGTGATGTATTGGTGATTCCTTCAAGATATATAAGATAACTTAACCTAATATCAACGATGGTGATATTAGATTGGAAGATATTACAATGAAGTTTAAAAGGATGAAGATTGATTATTGCTTAAGAATGAACAAGTACTTTCATATTAAGTAAGACATTGAATCAAGTAATCTCTATACCAAAACTAAAGTTTGTGCATAAAAATTCAAGATTATAACATTACCTAAATAGTTTCTAAAATTTCTTTGTAATAATAAATCATTCATGAAGAAAATGAGAAGATAAACATTAAGATTCATTCATATCTTAAAGAACTCACCTCAACCACCATCATCCTTGATTTGGATCCAAGAAAGAGATTAGCCAACCATGATTATATATAAGAACACTTCAATAAATATGAAATAACTTAAATCAAACTGAAATAATAAGTTTTACAAGCTAAAGAACCGAAATCTATAAAGAAGAACACAATACAATTTCAGAAAAAATTCGGACACAAATCTGACTCTAACTTTGGACAGCAATTCGACCCTCTTAGAAGCTTTTTTTGGAGAAGTCTATTAGAGACATATTTATAGGCAATTCTGTCACCTTTCCAGATCATTAAAGAACAGCTCATTTGGACACCTGAGTCAAAAGTTATGGGCAAAACACCGAAAGGTGTTCTGAAAAATCAAATCAAGACAGCTTTACAACTACTTTGGTGCACGTTTTTCTTCCTCATTTATGAGGTGTCTCCTTCTTCTTTTTGACCCAAAATAATGTTAAAATATCCCCTCCAGCTTTCCATCCATGTGCTTGCCTTCTTGGATCAATGGATTGCCCAAAATAAATCAATTGTTATTTGTTGTGTGGACATGTAAGATCATGGATTGTGTTTGGGTTGATTTGAAGGTTGATTTGGGGTTGATTTAGGGCTGATTTGGGGCTGATTTTTGGGCTGAATTTGAGCATCAAATAAGTATACAAATGTACTTATTATTTGGGCTAAGATTGACATTGAAACCTTGAGTGTTTAATGGTTGAAGTTTGCACACAACATAAGGCAAGTTTGGGCTTGAAATAAATCATATGATATTCTTTTCTAGAATTGGAATAGAATTGATTTTTGGGACAAATTTGGAGCACTTATTTGAACCAAGATTTGCTTCAATCTTCAACTAAATGTCTCTTCAATTCTTTGTTCTGAATTCCGACGTTGAATTTTGTGAATTAATTCATTTAAGCTCCAAAAACCTATCGAAACATTAAAACAAACTTCATTACTAAAAAACACATCAATTATTATAAAAACAACCAAATAAAAACAATAAATACATATGTAAAATAAGAGACTTAATGACACTTTTGATGCACAATCACACCCCCCAACTTAGATTTTGCTAGTCCTCAAGCAAAACAAAACATAAAACCTTTGAAATAAAAAGAATAATAACAATCATAATTAGGCTCGATTCATCACACTTGAAGGACCTATCATGCAAACATTGGTATCTTTAACTTAGTGTACACAATAGCAAATAAAGAAAAATAAGCATACTCACATTCTCTAAATCAAACATCCATACAAAATTTCCAAATTCAGTCATATTTATCGTGCAACCAACATAATTGATTCATACGAAAACTCAACTTGTAATCTTCCCTTCTCACCAACACAAACAAGGTAGCAAACTAGAGAAATATCTATATATTTTTTTTCTTTCTTTTTTTCTTTCTTTGTTTTTTTTTTTTTTGAAGATATGATTTATTTTTTGTCTTTAAGTAGTCACTTCCCTTTTGACGCGAATACAAACATTTGTGATGAATGCACCCGGTTACTCACAAAGTCACAAACTTAAAGTGCTTTGCATACTCATATTTCAAGCTGCCGTTTGACGTAAAGATAAACATTTGTGATGAATACCCCTAGTTGCCCCATCATTATGTGTTGATACATTGAGCACAAAAGAAATGTTTATTAATATCTTGTTAAGAGGTATTGAGCAGGTATATAAATTTAATGAGAGTTTGTTTATCTGGATAGATTAATGGAAGTTAAATGATGACTACCTTACTTTGTGGAATTTGCAAAGTATTTTTCTATTTTAACGCTTTGATTACTAGGGACTAGTAATAAGCTAGTTGGGGGGTGTGATTGATACTTAAAAGAGTATTTTTATCAAGGTTTTATATCATCGTCTTGCACTTGAAGTATCAATAACTCCTTAACTAAAGCATGTTTTATAATAATTTATCTAATAATATAAGATACCTTTAATTTGTGGTAAATGTTCATTTTAAATGTAGGCCTATCACATAAATGAAAGAATTGATTGATGAATTTAAGAACTGAAATTGAAATGACAAAGAGATGGTCAAACTTAGAAAAGAGATGCTGGTGTAGTCCAAACCAGAACACTGTTCAGTAATTGGATCATATCTAGAGCTGTAGATGTCAGATTTAGGTCTACTTTATATGGATGGAAAGTTAAGACATAGGCCTACAACTTTTATATAGAGCCCAAGATCTAAAGAGACCATTTTCAAGTTCAAATTGGAGCAACAGCAAAGAAGTCCGAATCTGTCTTCCAGCCTGAGCACTGTTCAGTATTTTGGCCATATCTGAAGTTCTAGAAGTTTAAATGATCTAAATGTTTTACACAAGACAACTAAGATAACTTTCTACAACTTTCATGTTTTCAAGTGGTTCCAATTTTGACGTTATCAATGACGTTTTGTCATTTCAATTGGAAGATAAAGATTGTCACCAAGTCAAAAGTTGGTCACTTACTCATCAATTAGTCATCAAATCAATAGTTCCCAATTTTGGCCTATAAAAGGAGGCATTTGCCATGCATTTAGGCATCTTAGTGTCCAGATCAAGATCATGCTCTTGTTTTCTCTCTTGTATTTTTTTGTATTGCTTATGCTTTGCTTTCATTAATATCAAGTGTATGCCTTTCATTTCCTTTCCTTTACTTAGTTAACTTTTATCTTATTTATGTTTTTATTTTGTTTATCTATTTTTTTTTTCTTTCATTATGTCTAGTTAAGTTTATTATGTCAAGGTGAAAAGGTTACACTAATGGTGTAAGAATAAGTATAGTATAAACTTAATATAGACTTTAATGTTTGATACTAACATGTTTTATGTTTGTTATCTTGTTCACTTTTTAATACTTTGCTTGTTAAATGACTAATCTTGATTTATGTTGTATCACAATTGGTACAACAAATGCTTGGCACTTTCATAACCCATACTGTATGGTATAACCGACACCTGAGCTATGAAAGGAACTTGATTTGTTATTAACATAAGTTATAATCATGAATGTTTGACGAAATTTACAAGTATTAGCATTAATTAAATAAGATGACTAATGTAATCATGTTAACAATCTATAATCCGATTGGAACCTCCTTTGTGTGTGATTTCCAATTGAACAATAAGAGTTTATACTATACTTGTTTGACATACCATTAGTGGAACCTCTAACCTTGACATTTGTTATTATCATTGTTTAATCCTTACATTGATATTCTATCTTAAAGTTCTCATCTTCTTTTTCTTCTTCTCCATCTCTTTTACTACTACTACTACTACTATTTCTATTAGTATTGTTGTTGGTATGATTACTATTGTTATTATTTATAATTAT
>NW_011500453.1:42042-73398 GCF_000495115.2 Populus euphratica | reverse complement strand
TTCTTCACAATGTTCAGTCCATTCAAAAATATTATCCTTTGTTAGAAGGTTACTTAAGGGCTTAGATATTACACTAAAATCTTTGATGAACCTTCTATAAAAACCAGTATATCC
The DNA here is from genome assembly GCF_000495115.2 of Populus euphratica. Lineage (NCBI taxonomy): Eukaryota > Viridiplantae > Streptophyta > Magnoliopsida > Malpighiales > Salicaceae > Populus > Populus euphratica. The sequence goes on along the minus strand of NW_011500453.1, from coordinate 73,284 downwards.
TAAGAATGATCTAACATCTTTAATAGATTTTGGTGTTGGCAAGTTCGCAATTGTTAGAAGATAATTTTAAAAAAATCATAACAAAAAAAGAAGAAAAAAACTATATATCGAAACACTATGACAATTCAAAGTATTTTGTGAGGAAAGTTACAATGTTTTCTCTATATGATTTAGGCTTATTTGTAATCACTTGTAATTGTTAATTTAAAAAAAATAAAATTAACAAAGATAATTTAAAAAACAAAAAAAAACCACGTGGGGAAGCACTGAAGAAGTCCTCCATGTTTTGTGAGGAAAGCTATAATGCTTCCCCCAATAAAATTGACAAAGATAATTTTGGAAAAAATCATAAAAAAAACCATGTAGGAAAACACTATAGCAATACACAGTGTTTTGTAATAAAAGTTATAGTGCTTTCCTTACATGATTTAGCTTTATTGTAATTGTAATTCTCAACCAGCTCAATATTAGAAAAAATAAATCGACAAAGATAATTTTGAAAAAAAACCCTGTGAGGAAACATTGTAGCAATTCATAGTGTTTTGTGAGGAAATCTACAATACTTTACTCACATGATTTAGCTTTATTGTAATTGTAATTTTTAATTAGCTCAATATTAAAAAAAAATGAACAAGGACAATTTTGAAAAAAAATTATAACAAAAAAAAACTATTTAGGGAAACACTATAGTAATTCATAATGTTTTAAAGAAAAAAAATACAAAACAAAATTCTCACCCAGCTCAATATAAAAAAAAAAAAACAGACAAAGATAATTTTAGAAAAAAAATCATAAAAAACCATATGGGAAAATACTGTAGTATTTCACAATGCTTTGTTATGAAAACTACAATTATAATTTTCAACCAACTTAATATTAAAAAAATAAAATTAATAAAGGCAATTTTGGAAAAGGTCATAACAAAAAAAAATCATTTATGGAAACATTGTAGCAATTTACAGTGTCTTAAAGAAAAATAATTACAAAACTAAATTCTTAACCAACTCAATATTAAAAAAATAAAAACAATAAAGATAATTTTGAAAATAAAAAAAAAACATGCGAAAAAACACTATAACAATGCATAATATTTTGTGAGAAAAGCTATAGTGCTTTGCCCACGTAGGTTAAGCTATTTTGTAATTCACTAAACACTGTAGCCTTTAAATTTTAACTAATCATTTCCTGCACACCTACTAACCAGGCCTAATTGGGTCACTAGCTTAGGCTAGTGACCTAGCCGAGCCGACTTAGTTTAGCTCAGGTCATACAGGATGGGTTGGAACCACCTCTAAAAAAAAGAAAAAAAAAGCTAGGGTAAGGGTTCTCGCCCTCAGGTCCAGCCGACTTAATTTGATTTAGGTCAAGGTTGTGTTTGGCAAAACACACTTTTATACCTTAGCCATAATTTTTATGTACATTTTAGTTTGATATTTGACTGAACAAGCCTGTTTTCAATATCAAAAAATTTTAAAAATATTTGGGGATCTTTATTAGTTTGATATTTGACTAAACAAGCCTCTTTTCAATATCATAAAATTTCAAAAATATATGAGGATCTTTGTTAATTTATTTGTGGGCCCCTCCCACTTTAATTTATTTTTTTCTTTGTGTTTTTTATTTTTTGTATTTTTTAAAGTTATGTGCTCAATCTTGGGCCTATTATTGTTAAATGCAAGTATGTCATGCAATGTTTTTTTTTTTCCATCTAAAAAGAGCAAATAATAATAAAGGATAAATAAGAAAAAAATAACATAGAAAATTTCTTATTCAAATTTATTTTTTGTGAAAATAGTCATTGACGCTAAATTTAAAAGTATCGTATTTTTTTATTTGTGCAATATTTATCAATGTTAGAATTGAAAATATTCATAAGAAATGTTCACTAACACCAAAATCAAGAACATGAAAGGAAGAATAAAAAAAGCAAAAAAGGGAAACAAATTCTTAGAAATTTTAGGCAAAACTAACGATGTAGTCTATTTAAGTAAGATGCTTAGGAGGTGATAACATCTTTCCTTTAACGTAATCAGTCTCGTACTATAGAATCTATGTTAACTAGTTGTGACCATAATACTAGGTGACGACTCCTTGAACAAGATATTTTTTTCTAAAAGAATAAAATGCCAAATATCTATTTTTTTTGTATCAAGAAAAATTTTAATCAGTCACAGCGATGTCCGAGTGTGACATGGTAAAATATATTACTGTTTAGTTGGTTTTTAATGAGACATTTCACAAAGAGGTATACATATAGCAACCTCTAGTTTTTGTTGATTTTACTCTTTTTTTCTCATATGTCAGCTATATAAATCATTATATGGGTTAAAACAAGCTCTTAGAATACGATACACTAAACTAAGTGATTATCTTTTTATCTATTAGATTTCATGCTTTAAAGATTGATATCTCTTTATTCATTTTGTCTATAGGTACTACTACTACTACTACTACTACTACTATTATTATTATTATTATTATTATTATTATTATTACTATTGTTGTTGTTGTTATTGTTGTTTTATAATTGTTGTTTATAATTTGTACAATTAACCTCCCTGTGGTTCGACCCCGGTCTTGCCGGGTTATTTATTACTTCGACACTCCTGCACTTGGGAGAAGACATCAATCTTTTAGTCGTGTCAAGTTTTTGGCGCCGTTGCCGGGGAGGTAAGTTCTTGTATAAATTATAGTATTTATTTTATTTTCTCTTTTCACTTTTCTTGTATATAACTTTGTTTCTTTTCTTTTGTTTCTTTTTATTTTGTTTTCTTCCTCCTTCTTTTGCTTTCTTGTTCTTCTTTTTATTTTATTCCTACACGTGCATGAGAGTGTGGTCACGTACATCAAGTGGTAGACTTTGTAGGGTATCCTCATCATTTTCAGAAAATATGGCCGAAGAAGATAATCAATCACTTCATAATGAGAATAATGAGAATAACCGTGCTAGAACACTTAGAGACCACATGAATCCCACAAGAACAAGTGCACCATCATGCATAGTTTTTCCTCCTGATGCATCTCATTTTAATTTTAAACCAGGTATTATTCAACTTTTACCTTCTTTTCATGGTTTGGAATTGGAAAATCCATACTTGCATTTAAGGGAATTTGAGGAGGTCTGCAACACATATAATAATTTAAATTGTAGCATGAACACCATTAGATTAAAGCTTTTTCCTTTTTCATTAAAAGATAAAGCTAAAACATGGCTACAAAATTTAAGACCAGGATCCATTCGTGCTTGGGATGAAATGCAACAACAGTTTTTAAAGAAGTTTTTTCCATCTCATAGAACAAACTCTTTCAAGAGACAAATCACCACTTTCACTCAAAAACCAGGAGAAACATTTTACCAATGTTGGGATAGGTATCGAGACTTGCTTAGTACTTGCCCTCATCATGGTTTTGAAACATGGAGATTGGTTTCACATTTCTATGAAGGGTTAACACCTAAAGATAGGCAAATGGTTGAATTGATGTGCAATGGAACTTTTGAAGATAAAGACCCTGATGAAGCAATGGAGTACTTAGACTTGTTAGCTGAAAATGCTCAAAATTGGGACACCGCGGGTACTTGTGAGGCACCGAGTAAAACTCAACCTCATACATCTAGTGGAGGTATGTACAACCTTAGGGAAGATCATGACCTTCAAGCCAAGTTTGCATCTTTAGCTAGAAAAGTCGAGGCACTAGAATTGAAAAAGAGTGGTCAATTAAAATCTGTTGAAAACATTGTGTGTCAAATCTGTGAAACAAATGAACACTCAACCAACGATTGTCCAACCTTGCCTTCTTTTAAAGAATGTCTCCATGAACAAGCCCATGCTTTAAACAGTTTTCAAAGGGCCAACCACAACCCATACTCCCAAACATACAACCCTGGTTGGAGGAATCACCCAAATTTCAGTTGGAAGAGTGACAATGCACAAACTTCACAACCACCGTTTCAAGCACACCATAATTTCCAAAATTCTCATGGATATGCACCTCCTTATGCTCCACCTCCTAGAAGAAATCTTGAGGAAACATTGCATGCATTCATTGAAAAGCAAGAGACAATCAATACTCAACTTGCTCAAAACATGACAGATTTTAAAGATACTCTTGCAAAATTAACATCTGCTCTCAGTTTCCAAGAGAAAGGTAAGTTTCCATCTCAAACACAACAAAATCCCAAAGGGCAATACAATGCAAATGCAAGTAGTTCCGGAAGCCAACACATGGATCAAGTCAAATCAGTCACTACTCTGCGCAGTGGTAAGGTTATTGAAAAACCCTCTCTTGAACCTTATGAGAAAGATGATGAATCAATCTTTGAGGGTAAGGAAGGGGTTGAATCTGAAAATTGCAAAGAAACGACTGATTCACCGCCAGCACTTCCATTTCCTCAAGCCATGACCAAACAAAGGAAAGTCAATCACAATTCTGAAATTTATGAAATTTTCAAACAGGTAAGGATCAATATACCTTTGCTGGATGCTATTAAACAGGTTCCTTCCTATGCTAAATTTTTGAAAGATCTATGCACTGTGAAGAGGAAACTGAATGTGAAAAAGAAAGCCTTTCTAGCCGAACAAGTAAGTGCTATTCTTCAGAATAATAATGCTTTGAAATATAAAGACCCTGGTTGTCCTACAATTTCTTGCTTTATTGGAGAGCATAAAATTGAAAGAGCCTTACTTGATCTTGGTGCTAGTGTGAATTTACTTCCATATTCAGTTTTTCAGAGTCTCAATCTAGGTGAGTTAAAACCAACTTCTATATCTCTTTTACTTGCCGATAGATCTGTAAAAGTGCCTAGAGGAATAATTGAAGACGTGTTAGTACAAGTCGATAAATTCATTTATCCTGTGGATTTTATTGTCTTGGACACAGAACCTGTTGAAGCATGTAATTCATTTCCTGTTATTTTAGGACGTCCATTTCTTGCAACTTCTAATGCATTGATTAATTGTAGGAATGGACTGATGAAGCTATCATTTGGAAACATGACATTGGAGATGAATATTTTCAACATTTGCAAGCAACCTGGAGATGATAATGATTTACAAGAAGTAGATCATATTGACGAATTAGTTTATGATCAACTTGAATCTACTTTAAGTAAAAATGAGTTGGATGAATCTGAAGATTTGCAAATGATTTATTCTGAGAAAGAAATCATGGATTAAAAACGCATCGAAAATGTTGATGTGGATCATTTGTCAAAAGTGACACCAAATTCGACATCTAACATCACATCAATCGATGATTACTTTCCTAACGAATCCTTACTTTCTCTTAGTTCAATGCCTTGGTATGATAAAAATATCAATTTTCTTACTTTAAAAGATTTGCTAGCTGATTGGAGTACCCAAGACAAAGAAAAGTTTTTGAACGAAGTGAAGAGCTTTTATTGTGATGACCCTAACTTATTCAAGTATTGTCCTGATCAAATATTTCAAAGATTCATTCCCGACAATGAGGTAAGTAGTGTCATTAAACTTTGTCATTCTGAAGCATGTGGAAGTTATTTCTCATCAAAAAAGACAGCTTGGAAAATCTTTCAAAATGGATTTTATTGGCCCACCATGTTCAAGGACATGCGTGCATTCTGCAAAACTTGTAAAAATTATCAAAAAGTTGATGCTGGTTGACACGATGAAAAGATTGTCTTCTCCCAAGTGCAGGAGTGTCGAAGTAATAAATAACCCGGCAAGACCGAGGTCGAACCATAGGGAGGTTAATTGTACAAATTATAAATAACAATAATACAATAATAATAACAATATCAACAACAATAATAATAATAGTAATAACAGCAATAATAATAATAATAATAATAATAATAATAAAGAAGATGAAGATGAGAACTTTGAGATGAAATATTAACGTAAAGATTAAACAACGATAACAATGTTTACTTTTGTTTACTTTTTATTTGTTTGTTTACTTTTGAAAAAGCATGTATATGTACAGGTAGTTGTGATTGTGACTCACATCTTCCCCTGGTTTTACGTCCAAGAACGGCTTAAACGACCTCTATGGGTCGGGGATAGGCTTCCCATCTAGTTTTCTTAAAAACTAGCAAACATGGTCTTTTTTAGCAGATTCCCAAGACTATGTCGAGCATGTTCCTTATGGAATATTGGCCATAAATCATGAATTGCACGATGCTTATCTCGATTATGATGAGACTTAAGAGTCAATAGAAGATTATCTAAAGACTGATTATAATAGACCTTGTTAAGAATGATTACTAAGATGCGTCTCAAGAGTCACTTTAACAAAAGAACTCCTTTACTCTGCCATCCTAGTAACAACAATTATGCACATGTTTTATGAAATGAAAAACAATTTTTTTTTATCAACTACTACCCTCTCCCCCCAACCAAAACGAGACATTGTCCTCAATGTTCTAAGGTAGAAAGATAGAGTATAGAAGATATCACCTGAAATAACGAACACTGACAAAACTTGAAACACACTAGAACAAAAATAAGAAATAACAAAACACAATCATAAAACCAAAAAACACAAGTTTTTACAAACAAAAAAAATTCAAATCGCAGTTGTGAATGTGGCTCACATCTTCCCTTGGTTTTACGTCCAAGAACGGCTTAAACGCCCTCTATGGGTCGGGGATAGGCTTCCCATCCAGTTTTCTTAAAAACTGGCAAACAGGGTCTTTTTTTAGTCAGATTCCCAAGACTATGCCAAGCATGTTCTTTATGAAAATGGGTTCCTAAGTTATGAATTGCACGATGCTTATCTTGACTATGATGAGACTTAAGAGTCAATAGAAGATTATCTAAAGACTCTCTGTGTTTTGAAATAAATCCCACCTTTTGATAATTTTCACAGTTTTTGCAAAATGCATGTGACTCCTTGAATATGGTTGGCCAGGAAAATCCACTTTGTAAGATTTCTACAATCCTCTTTTTTGAAGAGAAATGATCCCCACTTGCCTTAGAGTGACAAAATTTAATGAAATTACTTACCTCATTGTTGAAAATGCATTTTTGAAATATTTGATCTGTGATGACCCTAACTTATTCAAATATTGTCCTGATCAAATATTTCAAAGATTCATTCCCGACAATGAGGTAAGTAGTGTCATTAAACTTTGTCATTCTGAAGCATGTGGAAGTTATTTCTCGTCAAAAAAGACAGCTGCAAAAATCTTTCAAAATGGATTTTATTGGCCCACCATGTTCAAGGACACGCATGCATTCTGCAAAACTTGTGAAAATTGTCAAAAAGTTGATACTGGTCAAAAAGTTTTGTTTTATAATTCTCAACTCTATTCATTCCCTAGAGAGCTAAGATCAGATGAAGCAATCCTTATGGGATCTGTGATATTGAGAATTCAATGAATGACAATGTTTTTAAGGAAAATGGACATCGTTTGAAAGCTTACTTTGATAATTTTCCTAGTGAAAATGAATCAACTAGTTTGAATGATCTTGTAAATAAAGGTTGATTATTTTTTTTCTTCATTATTTTTGTGTTTCTTTTTGAGTGATTTTTACTAGCTTCTCTCACCTAGTCAAATGGCGGACAACGGTACTCTATGACTTAAGTCAGTTCTTTCAGTTTCCTATAATAACTGATATTTGTGTATATATTTGTGCAATTCTTTGAATCTCTCTTCCAATTCTCATTTGAAAATGGACATTAATTTTGAAAAATTGAAAAAGTATTTTTCCGCTCTGCCTCAGAATATGATTACAAAAATTTACCGTGCTAGATGTGCAAGATTGAGATTGTTAATGAATCATGGAATTCCTGAAGATATTCGCTGGTTGATTGAAGCAAAGGTCCGATTATTAGGTGAGTCCTAATTCCTTCATTTCACACATGCTTGGAAAAGATAAAAGCACTTTTGCAAAGAAACGTCGTGCAAAACAACTGAAAGTCTATCATCGATGTGCCAGATGGACTTGTAATGCACAATAACGTTCTTTAGGAATGGTATCTATAAACCGTGAAGATAAAATACAATTCATTAAGGATGGCCTGAGTAAGGAATCTTTAAATAATCTTCTATTGACTCTTGAGACGCATCCTAGTGGAGATGTGCATTGTGCAATTCATGATTTATGGTCACTATTTCATAAAGAACATGATCGACTTAGTCTTGGGAATCTGACTATAAAAGACCCTGTTTGCTAGTTTTTAAGAAAACTGATAAGAAGCTTATCCCCGACCCATAGAGGGTGTTTAAGCCGTTCTTGGACGTAAAACCAAGGGAAGATGTGAGCCACAATCACAACTACCTGTACATACACATGCTTTTTCAAAAGTACATAAATAAATAAATAAAGAGAGAGAGAGTGTGTGTGAGACTCTAGCTGACCTACATATAGGTGATATGATTGCCTTTCTAATTTCGCATCTATAAAACCCTCTTTTCCTTCCTTTCATTTCTACTCAACCCATACATTCAACAAATAAAGAAGTGTGTAGAAATGGCAAGTTCCTCAGGTCATCATACAAGAAATATTTGTGTTTTCGGTGGATCTAATTCTAGGAAAGAAAAGGAGTTTTTAGAATCAGCAAATCATCTTGGTCAAGTGCTGGCTGAGAGAAAGATTCATCTAGTGTATGGGGGAGGCAGTCTTGGGTTAATGGGAGGTGTGTCAATAACTGCATTTTTAGGAGGTAGTCAAGTTTTAAGGGTCGTCCCCAAAACTTTAGCACAAGGGGACATCATTAGAAAAACAATTGGAGAGGAACTTCAGGTCTCCACAATGTCAGCTCGAATGAATGCAATGTTTAACCATGCTGATGCCTTCATTGCTTTACCAGGTGGTCTAGGTACATTGAAAGAGATCTTTCATATTTCCTCTTGGGCCTAACTGCACGTTCACCATAAACCCATAGGTTTGTTAAATGTTAATGGTTATTATGATAAGTTGTTGTCTTTTCTTGATCATGCTATGAAACAGGAATTTCTAACATCTTCTGCACGACAAATCATAATCTCTACTGCTACTCGCTGAACAATTGATTGACCAACTACAATCTTTCATTCCTGTAATTGATCCTTCCATGAGTCATATAAATTGGTCAACTAGGAAAAGCCGTAAAAAGCTTAGATTGGATTTGAGCCTTCATTTATAAATTTTTGTGTTTTTTGGTTTTATTATTGTGTTTTGTTGTTTCTTATATTTGTTTTAGTGTCTTCTATACTCTATCTTTCTACCTTTAAACATTGAGGACGATGTCTCGTTTTAGTTGGGGGGAGAGGGTAGAAGCTAAAAAAAAAATAAGTGTTTTCTATTTCATAAAGCATGTGCATAATTGTTGTTACTAGGATGGTAGAGTAAAGGAGCTCTTTTGTTAAAGTGACTCTTGAGACGCATCTTAGTAATCATTCTTAACAAGGTCTATTATAATACTTTCTGAAATATTCAGATTTACAAACTCTTGCATTATTATCACTTAATTCTACTCATATACTCATTTAACATGTATTCTTAAACCTTAATTTTCACACACACACTTTAACATATGGTTGTGGGTTGCACATTGGATTATTTCATTATTCATGTTCTTTTGTTAAAGGTAACAACTAAGGGAAAGGGATAGTATATAATTTTTTAAAAAAAAAAAGCAAGAAAAAAACAAAGAAAAAAAAAGGAAAAATTGATGATAATAAAAATGTAGATAAGTTTGGTTTCATAGCCTCCCTAACCTAAGCAATTAAGCCCGAAGGGGTGTTTTAACACCTAATACCCTAAAGTCAACTGACTTGGGAGCTATTGGCCCAACGCTTGTTACATGGGTTGAGGAGAAAAGCTTAAAGGAATCAAACATTGCACTATCTACATATCAGTATCTGCGACCCGAGTTACTAAGCTCGTAGGGGTGTCTTAACACCTAATGCCCTAAGACCAACTGGTCTGGGAGTCATTAGCTGAAAGCTCGTTACATGGGTTAAAGATGCATGATGTTTTTAAAGTATATGTATATAGAGTTAAAAAAAAAAAGACAAAAATAGTAATCCCAACCCAAGGAAGTTAACCTTAAACATTAGAACAAAAATTTTGTTTTCTTCCAAGAAAAGCCCCATAATTATGTGTTGATACATTGAGCACAAAAGAAAGGTTTATTAATATCTTGTTAAGAGGTATTGAGCAGATATATAAATTTAATGAGAGTTTGTTTATCTGGATAGACTAATGGAAGTTAAATGATGAATACCTTGCTTTGTGAAATTTGCAAATTTGTTTTCTATTTTAACGCTTTGATTACTAGGGACTAGTAATAAGCTGGTTGGGGGGTGTGATTAGTACTTAAAAGTGCATTTTTATCATGGTTTTATATCATCATTTTGCACTTGAAGTATCAATAACTCCTTAACTAAAATATGTTTTATAATAATGTATCTAATAATATAAGATACCTATAATTTATGGTAAATGTCTATTTTTAATGCAGGCCTATCACATAAATGAAAGGATTGATTGATGACTTGAAGAACTTAAATTGCAAGGATAAAGAGATGGCCAAACTTAGAAAAGAGATGTCGGTGCAATCCAAACCGGAACACTGTTCGGTAATTGGGTCATATCTGGAGCTACAGATCTCAGATTTAGGTCCAATTTATATGGATGGAAAGGTAAGACATAGGCCTACAACTTTCATATGGAGCCCAAGATCTAAAAAGGCCATTATCAAGTCCAAATTGTAGCAACAACAAAGAAGCCCGAATCTGTCTTCCAGCCCGAGCACTATTCGGTATTTTGGCCATATCTGGAGTTCTAGAAGTCCAAATGAGCTGAAATTTTTACACAAGAAAGCTGAGACAATTGCCTACAACTTTCATGTTTACAACTGGCTCCAATTTTGACGTTATCAATGACGTTTTGGGCAGACAAGAGAAGATAAGGATTGTCACCAAGTCAAAAGTTGGTCACCCACTTATCAATTAGTCATCAAATCAATAGTTCCCATTTTTGGCCTATAAAAGGAGGCATTTGCCATGCATTTAGGCATCTTGATTTCCAGATCAAGATCATGCTCTTCCTTTCTCTCTTTGTATTTTTTATGCTTTGTTTTCATTAATATTAAGTTTATGCCTTTCATTTCCTTTCCTTTACTTAGTTAACTTTTATGTTCTTATTTTGTTTATCTATTTTGCTTTCTTTCATTATGTCTAGCTAAGTTAATTATGTCAAGGTGAAAAGGTTACACTAATGGTGTAAGAATAAGTATAATGTAAACTTAATATGGACTTTAATGTTTGATACTAACATGTTTTATATTTGCTATCTTGTTCACTCTTTAATACTTTGCTTGTTAAATGACTAATCTTGATTTATGTTGTATAACACTTGGTACAACAAATGCTTGGCACTTTCATAGCCCATAATGTATGGTATAACCGACACCTGAGCTATGAAAGGAACTTGATTTGTTGTTAACATAAGTTATAATCATGAATGCTTGACGAGATTTACAAGTATTAGCATTAATTGAATAAGATGACTAATGTAATCATGTTAACAATATATAATCTGATTGGAACCTCCTTTGTGTGTGGTTTCCAATTCAATAATAAGAGTTTATACTATACTTGTTTGATATACCATTAGTGGAACCTCTAACCTTGACATTTGTTATTATCATTGTTTAATCGTTACATTAATATTCCATCTCAAAGTTCTCATCATCTTCTTCTTCTTCTCTTTCTGGTTCGACCCCGGTCTTGCCGGGTTATTTATTACTTCGACACTCCTACACTTGGGAGAAGACATCAATATTTTAGTCGTGTCAGTAACTACTCCTATAAATGCAAGGAAAGGTTATTCAACTATAACAACTTATAAACTAGGAAAATTAGATTATTTAGCCTTTATTTTCCTTGCTATATATGGTAATAATACCAGGCTTTTTGTTATTTTTATTTCTTTATGTTTTGAGTTATATTTAGGTTTAATTGTAAGTAAATCTCATATAAGTCCATATAAAAAGATTATTAGCATTTATTTTAATCTAGAATGAGTATAAACAAAGTTATAATCAGATATATAGGGTCACCAATCTTGAGATTAATAAGAATTCTTTGTCACACATTGTCGTGTGAGTCAGTGAAATGTTCTCTTTTGCTTGGTTTTTTAAAATACTAAAAATAATTTATTGAACAATAATTAACTTCCTGACATCATTGTTATACTTCTCATTCAAGTTATCTTTGTGTCATATTATATTTATTTAGTTTTTAAAAAAATTAATATTTTTACATATAGATTGTTTAACCGCGTGTTCAAAAGATTGTCATCAACAAACTATAACAGCAATGACAAAAATGTTTTTTGGAATCAAGTTCAACAGATAAACATGCGGCCATTTTACAAAATGCTCTCTCATCTTTCCCCGTTTATATTCATCCATGCCTTTTCTGATCAATCTAGTGTGGTTAGTGGACTAAAATATTTACAATCTTTGGTGTAGATTTCCTCAAGCTGTTGCACAATGAATTTCGAGTCAGCAAAATAGGGCCCTTTCTTCTCCGAAGAGGCAAGGCTTGGCAATTTCCCGTTAACATCGTTACTTGCTCAAATCTAGCCCAAGCAGACAGTGGAGACTCTTTCTCCTAATTAAGCGAGTACCTAGAAGGTTACAAGGATTACCTTTTCTATCAAACACATCAACTGACAGATGGCATCAACTGGCTGCTTCTTGTTATGCTCAGAAAAGTGCAGAATTGGAAGCCATCGTTCACAACAAAACCATATCTTAAGAGATATCTGATTTTTCCACGAAAGGTGTGACACATACCAAATTATGGACCCACCACAAGATTATCTCCTGAAACTATCTTGCAAACTTTACTGGCGGCACAAACTGATAAATTTAATTTCACTTGATCTGTTTGATTAGACTCATGACTCAATTCCAGCCTATATATTTCAGTTCTAAAGCCCAACCATAGCACGAGTTCATACTCATCCACAGCCAAGCCTCCTTTCAACAAACACTTCATCTTTTAGCTTCTCTTTCTCTTGTAGCTCTTCAAACTCCCAAGAAAAAATATTTGAAAAGAATGGCAAATTCACGCATAGCAAAGTTCATCACAGAGGCTGCACCACCACAATACATTAATGTCATTAGGCACAGAGCATCGAAGCTGCTGGATACAATTAGCGAGGAGGACAGAGATGTAGCTGCAAGTGATTCTTCTCCCATGTCACCAACTTCTTCCACCATTGTTACTACTAGTGCTACATATGTTGCTGCTGCTAATTCCACTTACTTTCCCAGAGGGATTCAAAGATCTTTTTCAACCTTTGAAAACTGAAAACACTTTCGAGAACTGTTTCATTACTTGTGAAAATATCTTGTTTTTTTTTTATTCTCTCCTTTATTTTGTTTTCTAGTTAATGAAAGTGGGGATGGAATTGCTGCTATATATATGTCCAAGATATTATAAGTTGTATTAGGAAACAGAATGCCAGGAGGTGTTGTAATTTCCATGGTGTACAAAGCTTTTAGTTGATGCTTGATATCGTTAGAAGTTTTTTTTTTTATTCCCTGTTGAGAATATATTTATCTTTTTTCCAGTGGATTGTGTGTATTGCAGAGGGTGCAGTATAGGAATCGAGAATCTCTGTAGATGGTTAAGAATTACAACAGGTCATGGAAGTTTTCCCCTAAGCAGTATGGATTACGTTAAAAAGGATGTGAATACAACTAGTTAGGAACTAATACTTAGTTGAGTTGAACTGTTGAATCTCCATATATGAAGCTGAAAATTACTTCCAGACCATGGAGAGGAGTTGTCAACGAGAAAAGAAGTCAGGGAAACTGCAAAATTGAATCTGTATGTATGGACTTCTCGTCATAAATTTGAATGTCAAAAGAGTTAGTGTATAGACGCTTTATGATTCAGAAAATTGAACTAACCTGTGCACACACAAACTTGGATAATACTTGATTATTCCTACATTAAATTCTTTTCTCTCCTCATTCTAGAAAATTTGAGACCAATTTTACGTTTTCTTGATGTTTCCCAGTTTCTCTAGTGCTGCATGTAAAAAGAAATCAAAAGCTCAGTGTTCTTTATACAACATGTCAAGACATTTTATTAAATATTCAAAGAATTTCATAGTCTCCCCGACTAGAGATGACACTAGCAAGTTTTGAACAGGATCTTGTCACAAAGATCTTTGTCGCCAAATCCCATCTTTATGACCTCTTCCTTCTACTCCGGTAATAGCGAACAGAAATCGCAGAAGATTCTTAGAAAAGCACTCCAAAATCATCATAAGTGTTCAATATATTTGATATACGCGGTTTGAATAATTACTTTAAAGTTGGCTGTAATCATAAGTTATTTAAATATTTGATTTTTAATAATAATTTATATAAACAATTAATAAGAAATCTCTTAAATTTTTATAATAAAATGAAATTATTATATCTTAGAGTATTAACTCTCTTTTTTTTTTGTATTTTAGGTGTTTATATATTGTACTTTATTTATATTTTTCATCACTTAAAAAATAAAAAGTATAACTTTCTATTTATAAGAAAATTTAAAAACCATATAATAGTAAAATATTAATTTGTCTATTAAATAATATCACATATATTATTTTAGGCTAATTTTAGAAACTGTTCAATCAAGTCCTTACTTGATTATTTATTGGTCTAGAATTATAAGCCACTGTATAAATTATATTCTAGTCCTTAATTTATAAAATTTATTTATAGTTAAGTTATACTTAATTAATTATCTCATTTTAATCAATTAAAATATGCAAACAACAACTCTAATTGTCTAACAATGGCTCTGCTACCATTATTGGGTTTCCCAAACCATATAGACATTGTAAAAAAAATTTCCCAAACCATATAGACATTGTAAAAAAAAAAAAATTAAATATTTTATGAGTCTCAAGGATCTCATTAAATAGATCTAGAATTGTCTTAGGATTTTATATGAAGATTACCTAAAGATCAGATGTTGCTTACAGCTTTGAATATTTGCTTCAAGAACTGGATTATCACAAATCACAAGTTGTTAAATTGTCTAACCTTTAATGGTAATCCACATAAACAACCAGTAAAAAAATGTGCTAAACCCTTTTAGGATAAAGAAATTGCTTTACATTAGAGTGTTAAACCCTTTTAGGATAAAGAAATTGTTTTACATTAGAGTGCTAGCTCTTTTCTTTTATGTTTTATATATAGTAGTATTGTTCTCTACTCACCTTTTTCACCATCCTCATGAAATAAGATACATGATCTTTTAATTATAGGAAAATCTAAAAACTCAATAAATTAAAAAAATATTAATTTTTCTCTTAAATAATATCATATATATTATTTTAGGCTAATTAAAAATTTATTCAATTAATTTTCTATTTGATTTTTCTATGTCTAGAATTGTAATTCCCTGTATAAATTGCACTCTGGTCCTTAATTTCTAAAATTTATTTATAAGCAAGTCACACTTAATTAATTATCTTATTTATATATCTTATTTTAATTTCCAACCAATGGTTCTTATTTATATGTCATTAGATTCTCTAATAAGTTGTGATAAGTACTTAAAATTGATTTTTATCAAGGTTTTATATCATCATTTTGCACTTGAAGTATCAATAACTTTTTAATTAGAGCATGTTTTATAATAACATATCTAATAAATATAAAATACCTTTAATTTTTTGTAAATGTTTATCTAAAATACAAGCCTATCATATAAATAAAATGATTAATTGATGAGTTTAACTACTGAAGTTGAAAAGACAACGAGAGGCTTAGGCTTAGAAAAGAGATGCTGGTATGTAGGTCTATCATATAAATAAAAAGATTAATTGATGAATTTAACTACTAAAGTTGAGAAGACAAAGAGAGGGTTAAGCTTAGAAAAGAAATGTTCGTACAATCTAAACTGGAACACTGTTTGGTCATTAGATCATAACTTAAGCTATAAAACTTGGATTTATGTATGCTATATATGGATAAAAAGTTAAGACATAGGCCTAAAACTTTTATGGAGTTCAAGATTTAGAAATGTCATTTTCAAGCTCAAGTTTTAGCAATAACGAAGAAGTTCATATCTATCTGGTAGCTCAGACACTGTTCAGTGTTTAACTCATATCTCAAGTTCTAGAAGCCCAAATGACCTCACTTTTTTCTTTGTTGGAAAGCTAACACAATTTACTAGAACTTTCATGAGTATAGTATGTTCAAATTTTGATGTTAGCAATGATATTTTGTTTAAACAAAAAGATAAAGATTATCAATAAGTCAAGATATGGCCACCTACTCAACAATTAGTCAACAAATCAATAGTTCTAAATTTTGGTCTATAAAAAAAAACATTTATCATGCATTTAGGCATCTTGGTTTTCAGATCAAAATCATGTTCTTGCTCTCTTTCTTTATATTTTTTTATAATGCTTAAGTTTTTCTTTCATTAATATCTTATTTAGACCTTTCATTTCCTTTCTTTGACTTAGATAACTTATATTTTATTTATGTTCTTATCTTGTTTATTTATGTTTTCCACTTTCATTATATTTAGTTAAGTTTATTATGTCAAGGTGAAAAAGTACACTAATGGTGTAAGAATAAGTATAGTATAAACTCAACATGGACTTTAATGTTTGATACTAACATGTTTTGTATTTGTTATGTTGTTCACTCTTAAAACTTTGCTTGTTAAATGGTTAATCTAGATTTATGTTCTATAACCCTTAGTACAATAAATATTTGGCATTTTCATAGCCTAACCATATTGTATAATCGACACTTGTGCTATGAAATAAACTTAATTTGTTGTTAACATACGTTATAATCATGAATACCTGACAAAATTTACAAGTATTAGTATTATTCAAATAAGATAACTAATGTAATCATGTTAATAATTTATAATTCGATTGAAACCTTCTTTGTGCGTGATTTCTAGTTGAGTAATAAAAAGAGCTTATACTATACTTTTTTGAAATACTATTAGTGAATCCTCTAACGTTGATATTTTTTTAATCATTGATTAATCCTTACATCAATCTTACATCTCAAAGTTCTCTTTAACTTCTTGTTGTTATTGTTGTTGTTGTTATTTATAATTTATATATATAGTTAACCTCTTTATGGTTTGACCCTAGTCTTGCTGGGTTATTTATTACTTCGACAATTTTACACTTGGAAAAAGACATCAATCTTTTGGTCATGTTAAGTTGGCTTAAATATAAATCACAATTTTAAATAAATTAAATTAAATTACTATCAATTCAACAATTGATTTAATTTATATTTGAAAAATCAAATACAACCTTTATCAATCTATTATGATCCTCCAAATATTAGAAAAGTCATAAGTGGTTTAATATAATTTTTTAATGACTAGTTTCTCATTATAATCATTATTCTTTCATTAATAATATTTTGATTTAGATATTATAGAATAAAATGTGTTTACTATATCAAATCATATTCTTAATATCATAGTTATTACTTCTTTGAATAAAATTTGAAACTCTTTTCAAGTCTCATTTCACCTTGCGCAAAGTTTATAATCAATACTATTTGAGAATATATAAAACATTTTCTCTAATTTATCAAGGGTGATAAATCTTTTCTTAATTATTTAAATACCTTTATATAGTTCATGTTATGTCTAATATATTCTTATTTATCACCCTTGATGAGGATAATGTGTAGCAAGATCAAAATATAATACTTTTCATATAAGATAACTTAGTAACCTCGAGTTTAAGAATCACTTACACCATTATCACATGAATCTTTTCATAGATATAAGTGATTTCTATAGGATTCTCATATAAGTTAGTATAATATATGTCATTTGATAAGAGCCCACATATTAATTTTAAGTATTTCTCATACCTTTATTTATAAGAAAAACTATTTTTTCATAAAGAAAATAACATAATACACATCAGTCTTAACAACTTTAATTAATATATAATTCTAATAGATTGTTTACTAAGAACAATTCTTTGATGCAATAAAATTTTTATAATTATGATAACTTTATAATTTTTTTTACAAATTATTTTTATCTCACAGGTTTTATCTTTACCTTATACTCATTAATCAAATATTTGATGAATATTAAAGATAAATAAATATTTATTAATAAATTATATATATATATGAACAAAATTAAACTTATGCATAACTGATTGATGAGTATTGCAAATATACTTATATAATTCTCAGTCTATTTTTTTTAATATATGTATTAGATTTTAAGTTCAAGGTCTTTTTTTTTTTACTAGAAAAACACAGTACCTATTCATTTTTTTCCCCTTGTGTTCACACCAGTTTTGCTTCAAATTAATGCATAGGTTACTAATCTAATTGAACTAAATCAAAAAACTTTTATGGAAAGTACATAAATTAATTATGTTGTTTTATTTGTTATTAGAATTGATTTGGGTCATTAATTTTTTTTAAATAATACCCTCTATTGAATAGCACCACACCACTTTTTAAAGAATTAATCAAATGAAAAATAAAGCAGGGAACTTACAAAACAAGAAGAGGAGGAGAACGAGGAAGAAAAATCCTAATCCATGGCATCCTGATTTCGTACTCAAATTATAATACATATAATATTGTCTGTCTTATGAATCTTTTTCTTCATCCTTAAAAAGAAAGGCTTACCAAAAATACTACATAGCAATACAGTCCTGATATTATCATTAAAAATTATTATGTATTGATTTTACCCTTATTTTTTAAAAGAACAAAAACTCTCAGGTTTTGGGTTTATATTTTCATTCATAGTATACTGATTTTTATAGAAACTGATATCATTTTATAGAGAAGTTAATGGTTTCTGTTTAGTTTTTTTTTTTTAACAAAGATAATTAATTAAAAGAATTAAATCTTAAAATTAATGTAAAAAATAGTTTGGATGTTAAATTTTTAAAATTCTAGAAGGTCAGACTTGTTTATTTTTGTATTTTAAAAGTGATTTAAAAAAAATTAAAATTTATATTTATTTAAAATTAATATATTTTTAGTTTTTTTAATTATTTTGATTTGATAATATCAAAAATAATTTTTAAAAAATAAAAAAATATTATTAATATATATTTTAATACAAAAAATTATATGAAAAATTAAAATGTAGTTATTAAAGTATTTTTTATTTAAAAAATATATCAATAATTTTTTTATTTTTAAAATTTATGTATCAAAATAATTTAAAAACATTAAAAATATATTAATTTAAAAAAAACAAATTAATTTTTTTTAAAAATATTTTTTAACCGCACTGCGCTTTTCTTTTTGGA
Organism: Populus euphratica; assembly: GCF_000495115.2. Lineage (NCBI taxonomy): Eukaryota > Viridiplantae > Streptophyta > Magnoliopsida > Malpighiales > Salicaceae > Populus > Populus euphratica. The sequence goes on along the minus strand of NW_011500453.1, from coordinate 54,010 downwards.
TCAAAAGTAATCTGCGCTCAGAAGAGGTGCTTAATATATATTTTAATACAAAAAATTATATGAAAAATTAAAATGTAGTTATTAAAGTATTTTTTATTTAAAAAATATATCAATAATTTTTTTATTTTTAAAATTTATGTATCAAAATAATTTAAAAACATTAAAAATATATTAATTTAAAAAAAACAAATTAATTTTTTTTAAAAATATTTTTTAACCGCACTGCGCTTTTCTTTTTGGATCAAAAGTAATCTGCGCTCAGAAGAGGTGCTGTGCTGCTTTATAATAATAATAATAACAATAGCAATAATTCTTTCGCAAATTTTATCCAAGGACAGAGAGAGAGTCGGAGTCCAATGGGCGAAGAAGGAGAAAAACAAACTGTACCTCCTCTTCCTCCTTCCGCGGCCGCTGAAGAAACTAGGGCTCCGGAATTACAATCAGATCCTCCAACTCCATTCGATCCCAGTCGAAGTAAATTCCCTTTCGCTTCTCTTCTATTGTATTGTCTTGTTTCTAGGGTTTTCTTTTTTGTCTATCTATCTACCTGACTGATTAATTCACCTTGAGATAGTGATTGGTATTATTAAGAGAAAGGGGTTGATCAAAGAGCTGGCAGCGGAGTACCACGCTCAGTGCCTTTATTATTGTCAGCAACTTTTGGATCTACAGAAAAATTGCCAAGAGGTCACTCCGTCCCTCCATCTAACTATCTTGTTTTCTTGTTTTCTTGTACTTGGCTCAATTCAGTTCTTATCTCCTAAGTGTTTGTCAAAAAAACTTACTTGCAGCCATTTGTTGAATTAAGAGCTGCTACTGCTGCTGATGATTCAAGAAAAGAAACAATGAGGCCCCCCAAACGCCTCAAGAAGGCCCGCTGATAAAATCATACTGTTTTGTTTTAATATATCAACATTCTCTTGGATGTTTTGTCTTTTGATGGATTACTCTAGGTTGGAAAGGTCACTGTCACTTTGATTTCACCAAAATGATTCAGTATAGTTCCTGCTTGCAATGCCTTGTGTCCTCTGCCTGCTTGTTCACCATCTTGTAGAATTTGAAAAAAAAAAAAAAACTCTTGTGGCTTTCCATTGTTTGTCTTCAAGTTTCACCTATTTTCAATGTTTCGATTATTTCCGATTTATCTTTAAGCTGCATCACGCTAGCTGCTTAAAAACTGGGTTCTTGCACTTGTTACTCAGCCTTTGTTCCCCAGATCCAACCATCTCATACTACAAGTCTATATGCTACTGCAATTGGTGCTATGCTGTGCATGCAACTTTTTCAGTTTAACCGGCACCACTTTGGGTTCAGTCAATCTCAAGTGAGGCACATGTATCTTTATAACCTGTACTGTTTAGAGGGAAAGTTGTATAGATCTTTAACAATTGTCTATCGTGCCATGATCAATATGTTGGTACTGTCATCCATTACTCAGGAAAAGAATGGTGCTATGCTAGTCTAGCATCTTTGATAATTTTGGTGCAGTAACCTTTTCTGGTTTTGTGGGTTTTATGAATGATTTGTTACTTAATGGTAGAGCAGTGTTATTGTAGACTGATTTGTGGTTCCAATCCGTGCTTGGACTGGTGTCCTTTGATGCGAATTTGCAAACTCGGACTTGGTGTATGGCTTGTGTGAGTCACAGTTTTCTTGCCATGCTGTTTCTGGCTATTCGTCAGTGGCAATGCAAGGAAACTGAAGGGCCAATTCTATACATATGAGAATCGTTCGGGCATCAGTAAGCTTTTCTATTTTTATCTTCTTTTTTGAATTGTCAAATCGTTCAATCAGCAAGTCATCTTCTTTTAATCAATGAATGGAGTTTTTGTCTAGATGATGATTTCCTTAAGAATCCATGATAAATTATTTATCGTAAAAAATGCATGACTGAGTAACTGTAAAAAATTGGATGCCTATGAGAAGTTGAGAACAAATATAAAATACCTAAAGAATGATCAAAAATAAATTAAACATACAATAGTTTTCTGGGCACAAATAAGCACATGTGTGTGCACTAAATGCAGAAAAAGACAAGATCTCAAAATTGCATAAAAATGGAGGAAATACTCACAACATTAAGCAAAGAACTATCCTGGTTACCATTTTCAAGCATAGAAGGCCTAGACAAAAGATCCATCACCGTACTCTTAATCAAACAACCCTTAAATTACGGGCACTGAATTATTGGGAAAATCTCATTAGTTAACAACCATTGCTAGCAAATAAATTATTCCAAGTTCATCTAATTTAATGGAAACCGTAACAATGGTTGGCTAGCAACAATTGTCTTGTTCAAGAGAAAGGATTATTCTCAAGTTTATGCACTCCAAATAGAGAAAATTTAATGGAAGGAGATTATATGGGTCAGGGAATAATCTAGGTAAACCCTGGAAGGTAAAATACAAAATGACTGTCTGATGGAAGGAGGTATAATGTATTTTTTTATAATGTGTTTCAATAAAAATCTAAAAATATCTTGAAGAAAACTATAAAAATAGTCCAATAACTAAGCTGAAGATTTGAGGCCCGCATGCTTGGCATAATACAAGGTCCCACTCACATGGACCCACAATGTCAAACATGATATATGTGGATTTGAGGCCACATCCTCACGACTATTCTTCTTGTTATTTTGGTTAGATGTATGCAATACATCATCTATATTTTTTAAAAAATAGCATAGATGATGCATTGCTTGACTACTTAGATTTTAATAATTGAAAACGTAGTTTAAAATTTGAGTTGGGGTTTCTTGGATCCAACAAAACTATTTTTTACTCATTTTCATCTAAAAAACACTTAATAAAAATATTTGGAACCTTAATAAACTAAATTCTCAACTCAAAATAAGTCCAAATCAAATAAAAAGAATAAAAAGAAATCATAAGAAAACCTCTTTACAATCATGATTTACTTTTATGGGAAATTCGGAAGCTAAAAGACACTTAAATAGCACTTTTCTTCTCAAAAGGAATACATTGACACTGAATTTGGTTTTTTTTTTTTCACAAAATATGGTCATCTAACTTTTTTTTTCTTTCCTCCATCATATTTCGATGACTATCTCTTTTTTTCTCTAACTCATAAATTGAAATACAAACAAAATAAATTTTTGAACTACAATGTAAAAGTTTCATATTAGAGGAACCCAAATAGGAAAGGAACATATTTTGGAGGAAATGAATTTTTAAAAAACGAGCCTTATGAATAGTTTAAAAAAGCCTATTATTTTGTCTCACTGACAAATTTGGTCCTTACATTTTAAATTTTTTGCAAGTATTAAATTTGTTTTTTTGCAAAATGAAATATCAACCCAATGTCATGACAGTTTTTGACGTGCAATACCCTTATAAAAAAATATTATCAAGTCTAGTTCTTAGTTAATTTAAAGTGGAAAAATGATTTTTTATAAAAGAAAAGATTTGACAACCAAAGAAAAAGTACTTCTAAAAAAAGAAGGAAAAACAATACTCATATGTGAGAGGAGGTATAGTATTTTTTTTCCATCTCATTTAGATTTCTTTGTAATTGTAATTTGTAATTGTTAATCCTACATATAAATATAAATTATAAGAGAAATTAATGAACACTGCTGAACAAAACTCTTACTGGTAATTAAATCATTACTTTTTAACAAAAAAAAAAAAACTTCTCAAATATATATGATTGACTATAAGATTTATTTATTTATTTATTTTACGTAAAAATTTATAGATATAAAAACCCTAAGTTTTGCTATTAAATGACATATTATATAGATTGTTATATTATGACTTTAATGATATTCAAATATATCTTAACCAAAATTTAAATATACTTTTATATTTTTAAATGCACTTTTGGTTTCTTTTGTATAAGGTGAGGATTTTAGAGATTTAAGTAGTAATAATACATAATTTAGAAAAAGAATAATTGTTGTTGTTACCCATTTTTTACCTAAAAAATAAAATAAAAAATTCAAAATACAAGAGGTTACACATAAATAAAGCTTAGAAGATTTTCCAAGTTAGTGGAGAATGACCAAAATGACAAGTGGAAAATTTAAAGGGCCAGAATGTACAAATATTAATAAAATTAGTAGTCTAATTCTAATTGACAAAAAACTCATTTGGTGAAACTTTTTTATTTACAGTAAAGAATATAAATTTGAAGGAGAAAGGAATTGAAGAGGATTTTAAAAGGCTTAATTTAGGACATAATTGTATGAAAAAATAATTTTTTGAAGTCAATTTAGATGTTAATTGAAAAAAATTAAAGTTTAAGGTATTGAAATTGAACTTTGGAAAGTTTAATTGGTCAAATAAAGGGCTCAATTTGATGATCAATTAAGGGTCTAAATGCACAAATCAGAAACTAGGGACCAAAATGAAAATGATGCTAAACTTTTGGTCTAATAATTGAGTTTAGTAGAAGTGAAATTTCATGAAATTAAGAGTTTAAGAGACAATTATTAGTAAAATTAAAAGCAATTGAAAGAATAGGGACAAAAATGAAATCTGTCATATTCCAATTTAAAACCCTAATTTCTAGATATTTAATCTAGACAACGCTTTGCTTATCCACTGTTCATCTCTTTCCTTGGTAGTTTTGGATGATCAGGTTAGCACTTTTCAAGAGCTCGTTATAGAGTTTTAGATCTTCGAATGCCATGGAGTTTTTTACAAATGAAAGAAGAACATCTCCTCTACAATATCATTTCCATGAAGTTGGACATTTACATCTTAATTATCTCGTAAAGTCTCCAACATCTTATCCCTAACCAACTATCATTATATTTTCAGATTCTAGGCTAATCATGTTAACACTTTAAAGTGAATAAATATAAAGCTACAGATCTTTGAATAAAGTAAGGATAGATCCAAATAAAAGGTTTGCATCTCCTCTATTAGATTCAAGTCATCTTTAATGATGTTTACATTGAAGTTTCTTTAGCAAAACCTCGAAAGTGGTCAACTCAATTAAGCTTTAACTGAGATATCTAGTTTTTACAAAACAACTTATCCTTTTTCTATGTTCACACTTAGAAACTCTCAGAGAGTTCTTATCAAAGGCCATAAATCTTTCATCCAAGATCAGAATGTGAGAAATGCATGTCTTTGTCTCTAATAAAAAGAAAACCACCTAGGCAAAACCACCATCCCTAAAAATCATAGAAAGACAAAGGTTCTAGCTATTAACATTTGTTTAGAGCTCTTTTATTTTGATCTAATGATTGAGCTTTAATCAATATTTAAGGGAATGCACCAAAAAAAATCTAAAAAACCCTATAAATACACCTAGAAATTAAAGAAAAAAATAAAGAAGGAAGAGAGAAAAACATAAGGATATACTCTGTGAAAAATGACCTAGTATGAATGTTTAAAGACCTAATGTAGAATGTATAACAAGCTTTAAAAAGAATAGAAAGTGGAAGAGAAAGAAGAAAGAAAAAGAGAAGGGAAGTAGTAGCCTATAGCTAACAAACTTAAAGAAGGTATAACCATGTGAAAACTTAAGGGTGGAGTCCATATGTCCTTCTCATTCATGCTTTTTCAATGCATAATATCATTTTTTAGTATTTTTAAAATTATTTTATGTTTTAGCATTTATATGGATTGATGAACGAAAATGTTGTTTTTATTGATTAATCTTGTTTTGAAGTTATTAATATTGTTGGGATATTTAAAATGTGTTTATGTGTTTGGTTTTGATGAAATATAATAGTTTTGGAATCTATCAAAGGTAGTGGTAGGTGTCTAATGACTTTGTCTTAGTTGCTATAACATGTTCTTGATTATTGAGTTTAGTTTGGGTCTTAAGTGTTGAAAAAAATCAATTTTGAATTGAGTTTTGATGTTTTTGTTGGCTGATAATAGGGCTGCTTTTCTAGAAGTTGAAATCTTATACATATTCTTAATGATTCTAGGTTATTTGTTAGTGTTTTTTATTCAAAGTTATTTGTTTATAATAATGTGGCTTGTTAAGGCTAAGAGATTTTTCGTTTGGAAGCCTAAAATGTATTTTCTAGACAACATGGGTTCATATTTTTCATGTTCATTTAAAAAACATTATCTTGAGTGCTAGTTTTAGGTTTCATTTTGATTTGATTTTGGTCTTTACAAATTCATATATCATCCCCTCTTCTGGGATAAAGACAACAATTTCATGTTAACCGAAAACAGAGTGGTTAATTTTTTTTTCTATATTTATTCATAGTGTTCATATTAAAGTCTACCAAAATTTCAATGAAATCTCCCTCATACCAAGAGGTCGGGAGGTCCCAAGTTATCGACATTTAACCTGTTTACACTTCTAATAAGATCATCCTAGGTCTTAATAATCCTGGATCTTAATCCTACAACATCATCATACATATCAACCACAATATTTATGATATACATTATATAACAAATATCATTATGAATGGATAAAAATATAGATATGCATAGATGAAACATGATTATTTGAATTATAGAGTTAAATTTATTTAATCAAGTTTAAACGTTAATTATATAAATTAAGTTATATAAACATTTTCATGTTTACAAAACACAAGGATATGCTTCCTAAAACCTAGATTACAAGAAGTGAACATAAGTTAGGATTTACTCTTGTCATACATATGATGGTCTTGAAATAAGATACATATTATTGAAACATGAATACCACAATAAATATAATAACACAAATATCTAACAATTTAAAAAGTCAATATGCATTCATTTTTCATTCACTTCTCCTAGTAGGAGTCGATGCAAATGATCCTAATATATACTAAATATATGCTAGCCAATAAATAGTTGATCCCTTTACTCAGGATCCTAACAATACACTAAATGCATGCTAGCCAATACACTAAATGCATGCTAGCCAACACATGGTAATCCCCTTATCTAGGATCCTAACATACACTAAATATATAAAAGCCAATACATGGTGATCTTTTTACCCAGGATCTTAATATACACTAAATGGATGCTAGTTCACGCCTCAAATCATACTTTTGATAATTTCTTTGTCAGCGATAATTTCATCATTTGATAGTAACATATTTTGTATTTGTTATCTTGTTCACTCTTAATACTTTGCTTGTTAAATGGTTAATCTAGATTTATATTGTATAACACTTGGTACAACAAATACTTGACACTTTCATAGCTTAACCATATGGTATAACCTACACCTGTGCTATGAAAGAAACTTGATTTGTTGTTAACATAAATTATAATCATGAATACCTGATAACATTTATATGTATTATCATTATTCTAATAACACAATTAATGTAATTATGTTAACAATTTATAATACGATTGGAGCCTCCTTTGTATGTGGTTTTTAGTTGAGTAATAAAAAAAGTAGATGCTATACTTATTTGAAATACCATTAGTGGATCCTCTAACCTTGACATTTGTTTTTATCATTGTTTAATCCTCACATTAATCTTACTATCTTAAAATCCTTTTTAACTTTTTGTTCTTATTGTTGTTGTTGTTGTTTAGAATTTATATAGTTAACCTCTCTTTGGTTCGACCCTAGTCTTGCTGGGTTATTTATTACTTCAACACTCCTGTACTTGGGAAAAGACATCAATCTTTTGGTCATATCAGATACAAAAACTCCCTCTTTTCTTTTCTTACGGTTGCTGTGAATTTTTGATAATAAGAAGGGTATTTATGCTCTATAATTATTTTTATTTACATTTATGTTCCATTTTCATAAAGCTTTTTTTTTAAAAAAAAAAAATAATCCAGCCTTGATTTTTTCCAGAATCTACATTATTAGTAAAAAATCTAGGGTTTTCGAGCATCAATAATATGTTTTTATGAGTTATAATCTTAAAATTTTAGTTTTGAATCGAAACCCATTTTGATAAAAATCATGATTTTTTATTTTTGCTTGATTGCAAACAAAACCTTGCCTTTTATTACTTAGAATCAAGTCTGGTTTGATGTTTATATTTCTAAATTTGAGTTTTGAATGTTTTTCATGTTCTTCATTTTCCTTGGTGTTTAATAAGTTTTTGTTAGATAATTTTATGTTATCTGCGTTTTTTTTATAGTTTTGATTGTTTTTGGTTTAGATCTCTATTCTAGTTTAATTTTGGGTTAAATCCTGGTCTTTGGTTTGATTCATAATGGAATCGATGTTTTCAAGTTGACCTAGTCAGGTCAAAACGAGGTCAAATACTTAAGGCTTTATTTGGTTTGTCATTGTTTTGATAAAATTAATTTTGGTTTGAGTGTATATTTAGCAAACATATCCTTTGGCTTGATGTGACAATTTTGTTTTGAACAAAAATATAGTTTTGACAAACATGACCCTTACAAAAAAATTTAGAAATAATTTTTATTTTTTGCATTCATCCAATCTTGATTAAAATTGTTTTTTTATTTATAAAAAATGAGAGATTTTAATGCTAGACATATTATTGATGAAAATTTTAATTTATAAAAACTAATAGTCAACATTTTAGTATAAATGTTAGACTTATAAATAGGCTGATATTGAAACACTAGGAATTAATTAGAAAATTTTTATAATTATTATATATATATATATATATTAATTTTAATTGAGAGTTTTTTTATTATAATATATGAATTATGAAGAAATTTTTTACTTTTTAAATATGTGAATTTTGTCAAGCACCTCTCTCTATATATAATTTTTTTCTAAGAATTTTTTTTGAAACATATAAGTTGATAATAAATTTAATATATTAAATATATTCATAAAAGTATATTTTTATTTGAGTGGTAGATACTCTATCAACTTACGACTAACACCACTAAGTACAGACAATTAATTATTTTCCTGAAAATAGAAGGATAAAGTAAAAGTAAAAGTGAACACAAAAGATGCCACCAAATCTTGTCAATAGATAATAGTGAATTGGGAGCACCGTGCAGTGCTCGTAGTGACTGACACTAATGGTTTATTAATGAAAGTGGCTTGTCAATTTAAGAAGGAGCTCGGCTTTTTCTAGAAGAGTCGACACGCGGTTATTGATGAGATGAAGAAGAAGAATCATTGTCTCCATGGCCTTAATATTTCAAAACTAAAGGCTATTCATTCGTAAGAATAATAATGAACAACACATTAAGCGTTGAAAAATTGCTGTGGAACATAGGTTTATTGTATTATAAATCATTATGTAAATATAGAATGTTTGTATTGTTAATGATATTGTAACACTTAAAGGAAGCATTGTCTTCACTTTATTTTTTAGTTAAAAAATACTGTTACGAGCATTGTCTTTTTTATTTTTTATACTAAAAATTATTAGGTTCTATTTAGGAACAAGACCTATTATTATTGGTTCTATCTTAAAAACTGGAATTAAATCATTTTCAAAAGATATTGGGTCTGGCTTGACAATCAAATCCAACGCTACTAGGTTTGATTTGGAAAGTAAATTCGAATTGTTTCCAAAAAATATTGAGTCTAGTTTGGTAATCAGGTACAAATCACTTCAATACAAATACGAATGCTCTTTTAGCAGCGATGGAAGTTCCTAAAACTTTAAATTTTCTAAAAAAGTGACTATAAGCCTCATATATAGAAGAGATAGTAATTAATAAAGAACAGTGGGAGAAGGTTATTGGGTTTGGTTCGGCTGCCAGACCTAAGAAATCTTAGGCCTAGCTTGACAGCTTTCTTTTGTTTAAGATATTTTTAATTTTATTTTCTAATTCAAATTAACATTTTTTGATATTTTTGTATTATTTTAATGTGATGATATAAAAAATAAAAAAAATTATTTGAATATACTTTTTTTTTAAATAATTGTTATGTAATATTATAATAATTAGCATATTGATTTGCGCTTGCAGCAGGTCAATAACATTTTGTTTTTCAAATATAAAAATGCTTCGGGTGGGTTAAAGATATGGAATGTATTTGCACAGTCATCATATTTAAACAAAATATTTTTTACAGTAGCACCATGAATAGTGTATAACATAGCAATGCCTTATACACCGACAACTAATTTCTTTCCTTTTAATTTTTTTTCCTCTTAAGATATTTTTAATTTTATTTTTTTTTCTCTTATTTAATTTTTTTATATTGTAAAGAGAAAATAAATTGATGAAATGTATTTTTATCACTACAAGATTTCACAGTTTTACCAACGAAAATAATTCGTCAGTGTGTGATTACGAGTTCGTCGATAATTTATTTACCGATGTCATCACTGACAAAATACATCCATCGGCATTCCTTTCATCGGTAATTCCACATTCCATCGCTATATCGGTCGGAAACACAAAAAAACCATTTGCCGATAGTTTTACAGACAGAATTCGCGAGCAAAAAAAAAAGTTTCCCTCTTGAAATATATCGACAGATGTTATCCCATCAGTGGTAGCGTGATTTACCAATAAACACATATCGTCGGTAAAGCTGTCGGTGAGGGTTTGAAATACCGATCGAATATATCCGTCTGTAAATTCATCGGTAATTGTGACAGCTACTGTCAAATGCCGGCGGATTAATTCCATTAGTAAATCTATCAGTGAGTGTATGAAATCCAAATCCAATTTTTATTGGATCCACCAGAATATCCAACCTCCATCCACAAATCCGGATCGAATTCTGGATGGGTCAAAGGATCGTCCCCGTATCTCTCCCTCAACCTATTATTGTAGGTCTCCTGAAAAAAAAAGTGATTATCATATTCAATTCAATAAACATAATAACTTACAAAATAAAATGGTTGAACAAACATACCATGAAATGTTGAGCATGGTTGTCAACGAACTGTTGCGCCCCTTTTTGGTGATCTTGACTTCTCATATGCTTCTCCACAAATAGCTCCATCGGGCTCAGCTCACATCCAAGAGACGTAGCCTATAATGAAAAAAGATTTATTAATAACAAATTAATTTAATGATATATTTCATTTAAATTAATTTTACCATCTGTTTCGCATGTGCAACACACAGAACAGAGTTATCGGTGTGCGTTGTCACCGAGCCATGAATTGGCTGATTCAGATTGTCGGCACCGAACTGTGAGCGTTGTGTGAATTGCTCAGACGTCACGTGCTCAAGATAGTGTGGCCATATATATTTCGAGATGTATATCGGTTTGAAATCCCTCTAAACCGCAATATCGTTCCAGCCTTAGAAACCCTTATCTTTCACAGTTTTTTTTACCCTTTTGTTGTGCTTTATACCAAAAATCACGCAACCTACTTCACGCAACCAAAAATTACATTTCAAAACATAAATTTTTGTCTAAAAAAAACTTGTATTGTTTTCGATGTTACCTAGTTGCCGCGTGATTTTCCCACACCCTTCTCACAACAGTGTCATGCTCACTGTCCTAACAGAATTTGTCCTGTGTATAAATAATTAATTCAAATAAAAATAATAATTTATTTACAATTATATTAATAATTTATTATTAATAAGCTGAAAATTATAAATTAACACCAACCTCAAATTTGTCAAACCATGCATTGATTGGAGGCATCGATTCAGGTATAAAATTATACATTCATATACTACAAGTTTATTTGAGAAATAATAATAAAACATGTACATCTACTAACAACATACAAATACTAAAAAAAAATTGACATTTAAATATTAAAATTTAAAAAGATAGAATTACTTATAGAAATTGATAAAATCCATCGATAAATCAGAACACAGATATTGTGACCACAAAACTTTAAGAAATATAATTTGTTGTGCTAAGATGAGGGAGGTTTTTGTTTGGGGGGGAGGGGGGCTGGTTGTTTGCAGATGGGGAGAGTTGGGATTAGGAAGAAGGAGAAATAGGAGAGGAGAAGGTCGGCAAAGAGGGCATATATTAACTTTTTTCGTTGGTTTCATGACACGATTAAAAGATTGATATCTTCTCTCAAGTGCATGAGTGTCGAAATAATAAATAACCCGGCAAGACCGCAGTTGAACCACAGGGAAGTTAATTGTACAAATTATAAACAACAACAATAGTAACAACAACAACAACA
>NW_011500453.1:31497-41812 GCF_000495115.2 Populus euphratica | reverse complement strand
AACATGATTACATTAGTTATCTTATTCGATTAATGCTAATACTCGCAAATATTATCAGGCAACCATGCTTATAACTTATGTTAACAACAAATCAAGTTCCTTTCATAACTCAGGTGTCGGTTATACCATACAGTATGGGATATAAAAGTGCCAAGCATTTGTTGTACCAAGTATTATACAAAATAAATCTAAATTAGTCATTTAACAAGCAAAGTATTAAAGAGTGAACAAGATAACAAATACAAAACATGTTAGTATCAAAACATTAAAGTCCATATTAAGTTTACACTAATTCTTACACCATTAGTGTAACTTTTTCACCTTGACATAAATAACTTAGCTAGACATAATGAAAGAAAGAAAAATAAATAAACAAAATAAGAACATAAATAAGATAAAAGTTAACTAAATAAAGGAGAGGAATTCAAAGGCATAAACTTGATATTAATGAAAGCAAAGCATAAACAATACAAAAAATACAAAGAGAGAAAACAAGAGCATGATCTTGATCTGGAAACCAAGATGCCTAAATGCATGGCAAATGTCTCCTTTTATAGGCCAAAATTGGGAACTATTGATTTGATGACTAATTGATAAGTGGGTGGCCACCTTTTGACTTGGTGACAATCCTTATCTTCTCTTGTCTGCCCAAAACGTCATTGATAACATTAGAATTGGAACCATTTAAAAACATAAAAATTGTAGGAAATTATCTTAACTTTTTAGGAAAAAAATGGAGGTTATTTGGACTGCCAAACACTACACAGTGCTCGAGCTGTGGGATAGATTCGGACTTCTTTGCCCCATTCTCTAAATCAAACATCCATACAAAATTTCCAAATTCAGTCATATTTATCGTGATATGAAAGTTGTAGGCCTATGTCTTACCTTTCCATCCATATAAATTGGACCTAAATCTGAGATATATAGCTTCAGATATGACCCAATTACCGAGCAGTGTTCCGGTTTGGACTACAACAACATTTCTTTTCTAAGTTTGACAATCTCTTTGTCCTTTCAATTTCAGTTATTAAATTTATCAATCAATCTTTTCATTTATGTGATAGGCCTGTATTTAAAATGAATATTTACCACAAATTAAATGTCTGTTATATTATTAGATATGTTATTATAAAACATGCTTTAGTTAAGGAGTTATTGATATTTCAAGTGCAAAATGATGATATAAAACCTTGATAAAAATGCACTTTTAAGAACTAATCATTTCATGACAGAATAATCCATCGATGAGTCCGTTGACTATTTTGACAAAAAAAATCAACACGTCATAGTATGAATCTATCATTTCAAATCCTTCGGTAATTCCATCAGTATTTTAAACAGTGAACTAGTCACATCACCGTAAGGAGTTGCCATTTGGAATTCGTCGGTGATTCTATCAGTAAAAATCACCCACAAAAACCTCCATGTCAGCAAACTGTCTTTTTTTTTTTTTAGTTCTGAACTTTCCGTTCGTAATTACATTAGTAAATTCCACCTCAAATTACTAACAAAAATATTCCGTCGATAAATCCACCACTATTAAGTAAATTTCTAGTAGTATATATTGTATAATAGTTGGGTGATGATAAGTTTTTTTTTCTTTTAAGGTAGGGTTGAATTTTCTTATTAAAGAATGTTTTTTTTTTAGCATTTTAAAAATACTTTAAAAAAAAATTGAAATTTTTTTATTTGAAATTAATATTTTTTTGATATTTTTTGTATTATTTTAACATGATGATATAAAAAATAAATTTAAAAAAATAAAAAATATTATATTAATATATTTTTTAAAAAATTATTATTAACTTATTGCGAAGGGCACTTTCCATATCTTGTTATATTTAAACTGGAAATTATTATTGGGCTGTTACAAAGCGCGGAACAATATACTGACTGGGAAGCATAAAAATACGACGACGAAGTGGGTTTACACTACAATTGACTTTGGCCGGATACCCCCAGTATAAATCCCATCCCATCCTCTTCTCCTCCTCTCAGTTCTTACTCGAAGCTGGTTGTTCTCCCGTCTTCACTCATTCTCTCCCTCATCTAGCAAGCTTATACTTTTCACCCTCTTCCAAGTCATAATCCCCATCGTCTTTCTCTCCTCGTTATTTAACCTACCTCGAGTTCGTGTTAATTATATATGGTGTGTTTTGAGAAAGTAAACCTCTGTGTTGTGTTGAAGAAACTAATTACTGGTTAAATGGAGGGAGGGATTCATACAGGGACGACAGGTGCCTCTGCTTTCAGAGACTGCTTCTCTTTAGCGTGGAAGAACCCTTACGTTCTCCGCCTTGCTTTCTCTGCTGGGATTGGTGGCCTTCTCTTTGGATATGACACAGGCAATTACTCTTTCTTTCTCATGCAGATCATTTCTGACATTAGCAAATAATTAATTTTGTTGGCATGCAGGAGTTATATCCGGTGCTCTTCTTTACATTAGAGATGACTTCAAGTCTGTTGACAGGGAGACTCTGTTACAGGTACTCATCGTTCTAATTAATTATTTTGACATTATTATATTAAAACAATCCAAATACTAAATTCTTTGAAACACAGTTAAACTAAAGTACCAAACATGATTTTAATGTTCAAAAGAACACCCCATCACATCACATACTAGAACTATCTTATTAAAGCCTATGCCTTCACTTATCTCTATTTAAATGGAATTGTTTGTTTGTTTCTGTATTTTAAAAATATTTTTAAAAAGATTTAAATTTTTTTATTTTAAATTAATATAAATTAATATATTTTTAATTTTTAAATTATTTTAATATCAGCTTAAAAATATTTTTAAAAAATAAAAAATATTATTAAAATGTATTTTAACATAAAAAATTATTTAAAAAAATCATAACTATATTTCTAAATAAGTTAAAATAATTTAACATGGTTTAAATTTATTATAATTTTTTTTGAAAAGGCTATGCTTTAAATAAATGAAAATAAAAAAGAAGCTGGATTTTGGTTGATAGCTGATCATTATTCTTTTGGTGTTATCTTTTTAGTGGGCATCGTATATTAATTTTAAATAATTTAATAGTATACTAATAACTCCATCAGGGTGGGCTTAGTTTCTTCTCCTAATTCTAATATTTTTTAGTAACGATGCGGACACGTGTCTGTCTGGGCTTCTGTGCTGAACTTTCAAGGCTCAGGAATCCAAATCAAAACAATTTAATATTTGGAAAGTTTAGGTCACAGAACAAAATCACGTGTTATATTTAAAATATATTTATATCTGGATAGTTTCGTCATGCAACAATTTGTGAAGAAAGAGAAAAAAAACATATTAAAAAAAATTACAAATATTAAAAAATAGAGATATTTAATGACACATCAAAATTGATTACATTGTTCCTACTCTTAAAAATATATTAATAAAATAAGTTTAAAAATATTAAAAAAAATTACAAATATTAAACAAAATAAACAAAATAAGTCACACAAACTTTTTAAAAATATCAAAATTCACTTATTTTTAAACTACTCGTGTGATCCAATTCAATATTTCAATTATTATTCATCTCGTAAAAATCTTTACAATAATATCAATAATATTATTATTAAAGTTTTAATATGTCCTCAGATTTTCTCTTTTACTAATTAAATCTTATATCTTTCAAATTATAAAATTTAAAAGAATCTCACAAATCACAAAAAATTATCTCTAACTTTTTAAATTATATTATTTTTTAAAATATTTCTTCCACCATATTATTATTATTTTCATGCTACAGTCCATAAATTAGTTCAAAAAACTTATGTAAGAGGTTTAGATGGGGTTGCGTTTAAGAAAGTGACTATCAATGCCCCTCCTACCTCATTAATTCACCCTTTCTTTCTTTCTAACTAATGGAAGTTTTGCTCTTTTCATTCATTTGTACCCATTATATATCATTCTTAGGCTAATTTCTGGCAGATATCCGTTTCCAGCAACTTAGAAATAACCCTATATACGGAGGTCTGAAGAATGTTTTAACAACTTGGAGAATCTTAACTTTGACGAAACAATAAAACCCATGATCGACCCTAATGTACTCAAAATTCGAGTTAATTGGGTTATATTAAGTTAATTCTAATATGGTTTTTTCAAAAAAAATTCAAATAACATTAGCAACACATTTGGACCAATTATATATGGCGCATCCTGACTATAAATCATGACCCATAAATAGGAGAGCATTGTGAGCATGGCAGTCGCCGGAGCAATCATAGGAGCAGCAATTGGTGGATGGGCGAATGACCGATATGGGAGGAGAAGTGCAATCCTCATAGCAGATTTCCTATTCTTCACTGGAGCTGTTGTCATGGCTTCTGCTCCTGGCCCAGCTCTTCTCATCATTGGTAGAGTTTTTGTTGGACTCGGTGTTGGAATGGCATCTATGACTGCCCCTCTCTACATTTCAGAGGCTTCTCCTGCAAAAATCCGAGGGGCCCTTGTCAGTACCAATGGGTTTCTCATTACTGGAGGCCAGTTCCTCGCTTATCTCATCAACTTGGCCTTTACCAAGGTAAAGCTAAAACTGAAGCTCTGTGAATTTGCCCATTACCATGCGAGCTTATTTTAAGTTGGTTTTATACCCAAGTTTGCAAGAGAGATTTTTCACCAGACAGGTTTATTTGATACTTACTTGTACATCACATGTTCTGTTTGGTAAATATGACAATGCTATAACTTGCCATGTGTTTTCTAGGCACCAGGAACGTGGCGGTGGATGCTTGGGATTGCAGGAGTTCCAGCTCTGCTGCAGTTCAGCCTAATGCTTCTTCTCCCAGAGTCCCCCCGCTGGCTATTTCGCAAGGTTCTCCTTTTATTTTTCTCTAACATTTGCTTTACTAATTCTCCATAAGAAATTCTATTTTTCCCAACCTCTAAGATTTTACATACTACAGGGAAGAGAAGAAGAAGCCAAAGCCATCCTCAGGAAAATATATCCAGCTGATGACGTTGAAACAGAAATCCAGGATCTAAAGGAATCAATTGACAAAGAAATTCTGGAAGAAGGGGGTTCTAAGAAGATCAATCTCATCAAACTATTGCAAACCAAAACAGTGAGAAGAGGACTCATTGCAGGCGTTGGCCTTCAGGTTTTCCAGCAGTTTGTGGGCATTAATACAGTCATGTATTACAGTCCTACCATAGTTCAGTTGGCTGGTTTTGCTTCTAACCAAACTGCACTCCTCCTCTCACTTGTCACTGCTGGGTTCAATGCCTTAGGTTCTATTGTGAGCATATACTTCATTGACAGGACAGGAAGGAAGAAACTCCTAATCATCAGTTTGTTTGGTGTCGTACTCTCTCTTGGACTTCTGTCAGGAATTTTTCATGAGACTACAACTCACTCACCGATCGTTATAGCAACTGAATCAAGCTTTGCTGCCTACACCTGCCCAGATTACAGTTCAGTCACAAATGCTGCTGGTTGGGACTGCATGAAGTGTTTGAAGGCTTCACATCCAGATTGTGGGTTCTGTTCTTCAGCTTCTGATAAGGTACATTACACCTACCACTATATTAATCCTACCCATAGCATGGTTCTCATTAAACAGTAACCAGCTGCACTGCAATAAAATCTCAATTCTAAAATACGGGATGTTCAAAAGCTAACAAAACGTTCAACAATTTGGACCTCCTTGATATTGAATCGCTAAGCTCACTAATAAAATGAAGCGACCGAGTTGAAACACGGTATCCTTCCCTCTACTGAAGAATGAGAAACAACTAGTGTCTGAGAGAAACAAACAGAAATACTTTTGTCTCAACTAATTCAAAGACCCTCCTCCTAAGAAATTCTGCCAGAGTAGTCTATGATGATCATTGTTGTCTTATTGCAGCTGCTGCCAGGATCATGTTTGATCTCAAATAGCACAGTGAAGGATCTTTGCCATAAGAGCCATAGGGAATGGTACACAAGAGGATGTCCAAGCAAATACGGATGGGTTGCACTAATTGGCCTGACACTCTACATCATATTCTTCTCTCCAGGAATGGGCACTGTCCCATGGATTGTCAATTCTGAGATCTACCCTTTGAGGTTTAGAGGGGTCTGTGGAGGAATAGCTGCCACTGCGAACTGGATCTCAAACCTTATCGTTGCCCAGTCCTTCCTGTCCTTAACACAAGCAATCGGGACATCCTGGACATTCCTAATTTTTGGGATCATATCTGTTGTGGCTTTGATCTTCGTCCTAATCTATGTGCCGGAGACAAAGGGGCTTCCAATCGAGGAAGTTGAGAAGATGTTGGAGCTTAGAACCCAGCACTACAAGTTCTGGGAGAAGAGTTCTGGCCCTTCAGAGAAGAGCCAAGAAGTGTGAGGAGTGGATGGCATCCGTTTGAAATTCGAATTAGGGGTTTCTTAGGGCATGCCTTGCTTACAATCTAGCAAGGCATATAACGTGTCTTACTAGTTGATGTCTTCATGAAAAAGGGGACAGTCCTAAATTTGAGTCAATAGTTCGAATGCTAATCAAGTCTTACTCAAAATATTCTCTTTCCATTTCACAGGGTTGCATGCCCATGTCAGCAGAATTCTATTCACATTATTAGCCCCGAAACTACGAAATAGCTAATCCAATTATATTTATAAGTTTCTTTTATATTCTTTTCTTTTCTAACATGGCAGAAAATAATAATTATTCAAATATATTCACGACTTCCATGAAGCATACCCCATTCATTTCTTTTTATTATCTCTTATAAATAAAAATAAATTAAAAAGAAATCCTATCTGCTTGGCATACTGATCATGGACCGCCCACGTCTTAAGATCTAACCACAACAATAACTCTTATTATATATCAAAATATTTCATTATCAACTTTTATAACTACTTAATTATTTCCATATAATTATCATATTTTTACATTAAATATACCAATAACATTTATTATTTTATTTCCCATGTTACGAACCGGTTCGACTAACTTCTACATAGAATCCCAAGAATTTGTTTTCTTTCATTCGAGACATCCATCTCATTATAATTATTTACCATGCAAATAATTAACATAATAACACCTAATCAAATTAAAACCCACCCTTTTTTTTCCTTCAAATTTTTTGCATGAATTTATAACTATAAGGATCAACATAAACTTACATATCCTTTAAATAAGCAATTTGAAAAAAATATCCCTCCTCTTCTTTGGTACCCCTCGGCCGGCTCCAACACTAAAGAAAATGGCAATTATTTTTTCTTAATTATTTCAATTCTAACTTGTCCCAACAATTAATTATGCTTATCAATATGATCTCGATGAAATTTTAATAATTCAAGCAAGAATTCCTCGAATACTTAATTCCTTCCATACCTCATAAATTCAAAAATGAATCATATATATTAATTGAACCGAGACAAGAGCACTAATTAATTGAACCAAGATAATAGAACCTTACCTTTTAATATCAAGCTTTCAAGTGGAATAGAATGGGAAGAATATTTGCTTGATTGCTCTTCCCTCCTTTCTTTTTCCCTTGTTTTTTCCATATTCATCCCCTTCTCCTAAGTTTAATTCCTCCCATTTTGTGTAAATCCATCTCCCAAATCTTTCAATTCTCCTTTTTACCTCTTAATCTAGTGGTTTTGGTGAGATTTTATGGAAGAAATTTGAAGAAAAACATTGAAATTTGCCCCCCTCCTCTTGTTATTGTGGTCTGCTGCACTTGGCTTCCTTAGCAAGCCAAGTGGCTATTTATATCATGGGAAAAGTCCCCAAAATTACTATAATGCTGTTATAGTTCATTTCGGGAGTTTCTCGAGTATCCGATTTCGGTTTATTTTGATAACTAATCATACCCAAAAGTTTTAGCACATGGAATCCAAATTTTAATTGTCAATCATTATTTTTAATATTTATTTTATTTTATTTTATTTTCAGGGTTTTTACAATTATTATTATTTATATTATTGTTATTATTATCATTATCATCAATAATAATAATAAAAATAAAAATAATATTATCATCATTATCATCATCATCATTATTATTATCATAACAAACTATTATTATTATCATAATTATCAATAGTATTATTAATAATATTATCAGTATCATTATCATCACTACTATTATTTCTAATACAAATACCAATATCATTATCATTACTATTATTATTATTATCATCACTATTATAATCATAAAAAACTAATATTCTTGTCTTTATTATTACTATTATCATTACTATTAATAAATCATTAATATTATTATTTGTATCATTATTATAGTTATTAATATTATTATATCATTATTGTTGTTGTTAAAAAAACAAAAGTCATAAATTTAATTTGAATAATAAAATTAAAAACTATAAAAACTTAAAAAAAAAAAAGAATCAAGGAAAAAACTAAGAAATCAAAAAAAGGACTAAATTTAAATATTTATTATTATTGAAAAAGAAAAAATCATAAAATTGACTTGAAGGATAAAATTGAAAGTATAAATACTTTGATAAAAAGAAAAAAAACAAAATAAAAAATAAAAAATAGAAGGACCAAGACTGAAAAATATTATATATACAAATAAGAATTGAAGGATTAAAATGAAAAATAATAAAAATTTAACAAAAATAAATTAAAAAAATAAACAATCAAAACTAAAAGGATTGAATTTAAAAAAGTAATAAAATAGGAACTGTAATGCATATTTTGTGTAAGAGAGAGAGATGAAGGAGGGCAAAAGAAAAGCAACTAGCAATAAACAAATCATTTTTAGATAACATACATCCATTATAAGGGAAGAGGAAATAATGGAGAATAAAATGAGGCCACATAAGAAAATTTTTAACTACCAGAAGGCGTCGCACATGCCACCCAAAATACACGGTATCTCCCTCGTATTGGTGCTTTATGCATGTGCCAATAATTTTTTAAATTAAAAAATAGTTATTAAATGTTAAATTAATTCATCACTCTGACTAACCTAGAAATTATATATATATATATATAAACCTTAAGGAAAAAGACATCAATACCCCTAATATAGAACCTTTTTTTTACTCCAAAAACTATTGTGTAATTGTACTTATCTAGCAATGTTAGTGTTTGTTTATTATTATTCTAGGGGTATTTTAGTTATTTTATTATGCATTAAAAGATGAATAAAGAAAAACACTTCTAAACAAATCAATAATGACAAATGAACCGTATGAAAAAACCAAAACACTCCTAAATAAAAAACAATCAATTTTTTAGCCAATACCCATATACATCACTCCAATATTCTAATGAATAGTGAAGTATATCAATGGCTTCAAGAAATTCACCTTCCCTTTTAGTATATTTTTTATTTTCATATAAACAACTCTTCACCACAAACTATTTTATATGGTACTATGCTCTACTATATATTTGAATCAATGACAATCAATATTTGCACAACCTATGCTCTATTATAGATTAGATTAATTTTTTTTAATGTAAAAAAAAATCCAAACATTGTCAACTTGTTTTACAATAAAAAAACATTTAATCCTGAACTCAAAATATGATGTGTATTGATTGATATATTTTTAAAATATTTATACAACAACATATTAGATATCATTTTAAAAAAAAATTGAGCCAATGACATATTGGATAGATCTAGGTTAACTTGTTAAATCTGTAATCTATGTTATAAAATCATGATAACCCAATAAAAAAAACAATGTAAATAAAAATTCAATTCATAATCAACCCAATGCTGAAGTGATGCAAGCCCTAATGGAATTCAATGGAATTCACCACCCCAAAATCAATCTAATCTAAGTTTGTTAATATTTGAATGAACTTATCACAATAGAAGACTTGCTCCAAGATAAGAAGACTATAAATCAACTCGATCACAATGCCTATGCTTGGAGATGAGCAAAAAAAGTATAAATTCACGACAAAAAATGGTAAATTCTTTGAAGAGTCGAAGATTCAATCAAGAATTAAGATTGAGCAACCAAAAGTCGGCTACAATGATGAAAATTATCATTAAAAGTCTGCCCTAAGATTATTTCTAAAGAGTGTTTAAACTCCAAGTCAAAACCCTAATTTCTCTAATGGGTCTCACATAAGCTCAGTTTAAATAATAATCAACCCAAGCTAAAACTAGCCTAAACTAATTAAAATAAACAAAATAAACAAGTCTAAGACCCAAAATAAAATGTCTCTTCTCAAAATAAATAAAGTTTGATAGCCCAATGATTAGTACTTCAAAGTGCATTTTTTATCAAGGTTTTATGTCATCATTTTGCACTTGAAGTATCAATAACTCCTTAACTAAAGCATGTTTTATAATAATATATCTAATAATATAAGATACATTTAATTT